>NW_022437134.1:767182-793663 GCF_009761245.1 Sapajus apella
GAGGAGGAGGAGGAGGAGGAGGAGGAGGATGAGGAGGAGGAGGAGGAGGAGGAGGAGGAGGAGGAGGAGGATGAGGAAGATGAGGAGGAGGACGACGAGGAGGAGGAGGATGACGACGATGAAGATGATGAGGAGGAACAGCTGTGATGGGAGGACCAAAGCAAAGGGTCAGAGATACCAAGGAAGCTTTCCATTCACTTAGCGCTTTTGGGTCCTTTACGTGAATCTTCTCAAGTTATTTTTTATTCTAAAACTAGTCTTTTGATGAAAAAAATTATCAATCACCTGAGAGGTAGATCAAACCAAACAGAAAACAGGAAATGCAAGTTTGATCTGTTGTCAGGTGTCTGTGGGGAGGGCCCTGTCCCATCCTAAATAACATACGTACTGTGAGCTATTCAAATCAAGGGGACTCTATACATCATTTTGTTTTATTTTTTTTCTCTTTTTGAATATGTTGGTGATAATTCCATGACAGTTGGAAGATGGGGTTCCTTCTGTTTGAGGAATCACTTTGTATTTCCTTCTAGTGATAAAAATAAAATTATGAGAAGGCAGTGTGAGGTTTTAGTACATCATAGCACTTTATTTTATGAAAACATGTAGCAGGTTTTCCACAAAAATATTTGTTTTTAATCCAAAAGTATATTGTTTCATAATGGCACTCAGCGTGCAGCAGTGATTCGTGATGTGCTGGTTAATTTGCACAGCATCTCAAGACCAGCAAAACATTGTGGCAGTTTTATCTTTGTGAATGACAACCCTTCCTGTTTGGGGAAGTTGGCTTTTATGCCAGCTCTTGGCCAGTGGTCGGTCACCTCCAGGCCTGGTGTCTCCGGACCTGTGGTCTGCAGCACCTCTGTGCTGGCCTGGAGAGTGCTGAGGCGGGTGGAGGCTGGGGAATGGTCCCGGACAGTCGCCTCCCCTGCCGGGTTACAGATGGGCTTTGAGAACCACAGAAAGGGATAGGGTCATGGGGCAGGTGGGCTGGAGCCAGGGCCACAGGGGGTGCTCCAGGACCTCCAAGGTGGGGGTGTCACCTTAGGGCACTGAGAACAAAGAACAATCTGAAATGCTGGGAACAGAGAAGAGGAATTTGATCTAAGCCAGGGGTGCTCCCTGAGGTAGAGGCCTGTCTCTGATGGCATGAGTTTTAAGAGGATCCTGGAGGACCGGTACATCCTAGAACATTCCAGTTAGCCCTTAGGGGAAACTGATAGGATTGTTGCAGAAAGCATTTTTGGTGATGGGAGCAAAATTCCAGTCTCCTTGGTAGCATTCTAGGAGCGACTAGATTCTAGGATCTGTTAGATTCTAGGATTCCTGTGGGTGGAAGCCGGGGATGCTGTGAAACACCCTACAGTGCTCAGGATGGCCCCCACAAGAGAATGAACCAGCCCAAAAGGGCAGTGCTGAGCCTGAGAAACTGATCTAAGGCCTGGTCTAATACAGTAATGTGACGGTTCACTCGTGACAACTTCAGATTGTAAATGGACTTAGAATAGTTGTATTATTTTATTTAAAAGAGAAATAAATAGCTGGGTTTTCAGCAGGGCTCCTTTTCCCTATGCACTGGAATCCCCTTGGTAGATGTGAGCTACATGCTGTTGTGGGGATTCAGCACTGAAGTCTGGGTGCTTTTGTCTTCTCCAGCAGCCTCCTCTTGGAGTATGACTGCAAAGAAAAAGCCTTTTGTTTTGCAAAAGAGAAGCAGCTCAGTGACTCCCTCCACATCACCACAGCTTGAGTCAGATGCAGTGGCAGTCCACTGCCAGTGGAAGGCGTTCCTGCTGAGGGGAGGTGCAGGTGAGCTGGCACTCGATTGGAGCCCTTGCCTGCTGGGTTCTCCACTGGAGGACAGTGGGCACAGCAAAGATTCCCTTACCTGTACCTGGCAGCTCACATGCCGTGGGGAAAGGGGGAGTTTGTCTTGCCTTGCTGGCCATAGGCAGAACTGGAAATGAAGACATTTCACTGTGCCAGTGTTTCCATTTTCTCTTCGGTTGTGGCATCCCAGTCACTGCCACTTGTCCTGGAACCTAGGCTGTTGTTCTTGTGCCCAACGGGAGGATTAAGTAGAATCCTCAATCTGTACTCAGTTAAATGATCAGTACATCCCAGTTTCATTAGCAAATGGGTAATTCAGCAACTCATGACTGCTGCTTTCATTCTGATACAGAAATAAATCTTTATGCTCCTGACAACTTTCTGACTCTACTATTACCATTTCCTTGGGTGGACTTTGAGTATTTTCAAGGAAGCTGTTAAGAGTTTTTAAAAGGAGCCATGTGAGAAACGCTGTGGTGGTCTCTTTGGAATGTTTCAAGAATCAACTGTCGTTCCTGAGCACCAGGAAGTCTTTTTACTAGATATTTAATGTGTAAAACATGCCCATGGGCGAGTCCTGTGACAGCACAGCACCAAGCCTTGGGACTCAGGAGCCAGTTCTCGTTGACACAATGCCTTCCAAGCTGACACTTGGAGCATGTTAGCATTTGCTGTGTGGCTGAGGGGCTTGAGGTCCTAGTAGGGAGTAGAAAGATTCACCTACTTTTCCAGTGATATCACTCGATCTTAGCATCTGCTAGGAATGCTGGAGCTTACATGGATGAACAGTGACGGGTCCCAGGGCTGCAGGAAGTCAGCAGTACGTGTTTGTGTACGTGGTTTTCTCTCAGTTCACCCAGTGACCCTTCGCTGCGCTGGAGACCCTGCATTGAGCTCTGCCTTCTGTTCTCAAGTGGGTCTGGAGACTGGGGAACATTTTGGGAGTACAGGTGAAGTGTCTCAAATTGCCTGTTCCTTCTTTCTGAAAATGACAGACTGCAGAATACACAGACAGATGCACATGAAATTTTAATAAAGATAAAAAGCCTAAAATATACTCTAACTCTTAAAAAAACATGATTTTAAAAGACAAAAGGAAGGAGGCCCTCTTTGTGGCTGGAATGCTGGTTCTGAGCAGAGGCAGGGAGACGCGGCAGGGTGCTTGCTTTCCAGCTAGGTCAGCTCTCACGAGGCTCAGCATGCGAGGAGGTGGGACTGGCTTCTTTGCTTGTAACATCAGCAGGGGGAAGACAGCTGCCCAGAAGCATGGCGGGAAGCAGATGTGGTGAGGTGATGCACTGTCCTGCTTGTGAAGATGTGGAAGTCTAAGATCGTGCTGACTACCTGAAAGCCTGACACGGCATTTCTAGAGTCATGGACTGAAGGGACTTACTGTGCAGCCAGCCCAGGAGCCCGTCCCTGCTGCGCTGAGACTTGTGCGGAGTCCTTGCTGCTTTGTGGCTGTGTGCCTCAGCTTTCCAAGTAGGGGGCTGGATCGCTTTTTTCCATGAACATTCAGGGGTCTTTGATGCCTTTGTGACTTGTCATTCAGGGGATGGCTTCCACTGTTTAAGGCTGAGATGATCTCATAGGACAGGGTTCAACAAATATGGCCCATGGGCCAACTTGGCCATTGCCTGTTATTGTAAGTAGATTTTTATTGGAAGACAGCCATTCAATTACATGCCTGTGGCTGTGTCTGCTGCTGTGGCCACAGGGACCTCTGGTCTGCAAAGCTGAAAATATTTACTGTCTGACCCTTTACAGAGAAAGGCTGCCAGCCCCACTATAGATGAAAAGTGTCTGAACTCCACCTTATGTTAACATTTCCTCTGCTGGTCCGTACGATGGCTCATCACCCTGCACGAGCGTCAGACACACGCTGGAGGAGCAGAGCAGGGTGGCTGCGTCTCTACCTCAGCCTTCCTTCCAGCACCACCTGGTTTCTGCTTTTTGGCCCCTGCCCCACCTGTTTTGGAAGCAGTCCATCATGGTTCCTTCTCAATTTGTTAGGCCTCAAAGGGAGAATTCTTTCTCTGGCTTTGGAGTCAAAGAACAGGTTTCTGAGTACTGCAGAGTGTGGCTGACAACCTCGCTGATCCTGGGGAACGGTGGCTGCCATCTGATCCGCAGAGGCGTGGACCACACCTTCAGGAACGGCAGCCCCGGTGAGAGCACAGGCCGCTGAAATGCTTCGCAGGACTCATAGATGGCTGGTCCCGGAGCCGGGTCTCAGGGCGGGCTGGTGCGCACAGGCCTGGCCATCTTCTTCCAGAGGCCTGAGGAGGATGGTCACAGAGGGGACTGACTCCAGCTAGGACCTTTTCTCTCAGGGTGTCCTATCTCATCCAGTTTTGAGACCTCATCTTCCTGGGTTTTAGAAACTTTTGAGGTTGGTGGGGTGTAACAAGAACGTCTTAAATCCTCTGAAGAAAAAACAAAGTGAAGCATGAGAATGACAGGCATTCCCTCTCCTCGTTAAACCAGCTGCTTCCTGTTTCTCTTAGTGGTCCTTACGTTCTTACGGCACCAGGGTCTAACGAGGCAGTGCACGTGGGGAGGGGCGGCCTCCACTGACCACATTCCCATCTTTAGGAACGTGTGGGCTCAGCATTACAACTTTTAAATGTGAAATCAGGCTATTCCTCCTCCCTGCCTTCCTCCTTCCGGTAACGACTGTGGGTCTGTTCTCTAAGGGTATGGCTGTGTTAGGTTGCTCTGGGTTGAAATAAATTCTCGTGTTGTTCTTGGGTAGGTGTCTGGGCGAGTGTATTTGTTTCCTGCTTTTTTGTGTGTTTACTTCATTGTTTCAAGACCAGGTGTTCTATAAGCCAGTTTGATTGGGGGCTTCTGATTTGTTTTTATAGATGTTGATGTGCTAGGAAAACTTAAAATGATATATTGGCTGGGCGCAGTGGCTCACACCTGTAATCCCAGCACTTTGAGAGGACGAGGTGGGTGGATCACCTGAGGTCAGGAGTTTGAGACCAGCCTGCCCAACATGGTGAAACGCCATCTTTATTAGAAAATAAATAAAATGATACATTAATATTTCAGGTGACTTACCACAATATGAACATCTCAAACCCAAATTATGTTGGATTCATAATCCTAGCACAGTCAGGCACTGCATGATGAAGGACCGTGGGCATGACTATTGTCTCATGAGATTACAGTGGAGCTGAGGTCGGCCGTGACTTTTTCTTTCTTTTTTTTTTGAGACAGAGAGTCTCTCTCAGTTGCCCAGGCTGTAGCGTAGTGGTGCAATCTCAGCTCACTGCAACCTCTGCCTTCCGGGCTCAAACGATTCTCCTGCCTCAGCCTCTTGAGTAGCTGGGATGACAGGCGCGTGCCACCACACCTGGCTAATTTTTGTATTTTTAGTACAGAAGACGGGGTTTTGCTATGTTGGCCATGCTGGTCTCCAACTCCTGACCTCAAGTGCTGTGCTGGCCCCGGCCTCCCAAAGTGCTGGAAGAATTCTCTGTGTGTTTGTGCTGATGCCGGTGTATGAAAGTCCAGCGCATACAATTACCTACAGTTTATAACACTTGATCGTGACCATTTGTGATATTACTGGTTTATGTATTTACTGTTCTCTTCGTCATTATTTTAGAGTGTACTCCTTCTACTTATAAAACAAACTTAACTGTAAAACGGCCTCGGGCAGGTCCTTTTTAGGAGGTGACAGCTTTGTGTGTGTTACTGGGACAAGATGTGGAAGTGGAAGAAAGTGAAACGGATGACCCTGATCCTGTGTAGACCTAGGCTAATATGTGTGCTTGTGTCTCAGTTTTTAACAAAAGTTAAAAACAACAGTTTTAAAAACAGAAAAAAGCACTGAGAATAAGGATAGAAAGAGCTGGGCATGCTGGCTCCTGCCTGTAATCCAGCACTTTAGGTGGCTGAAGTGAGTGTAACATGAGGTCAGGAGATGGAGACCATCCTGGCTAACACCAAAAACCCCATCTCTAGTAAAAATACAAAAAATTAGCCAGGCGTGGTGGTACATGCCTGTAGTCCCAGCTACTTGGAGGCTGAGGCAGGAGAACTGCTTGAACCCAGGAGGTGGGGGTTGCAGTGAGCCTGGGTGACAAGAGCAAGAAAAAAAAAAAAAAAAAAAAAAGGATGGAAAGAAAACAGTCTTGAGCATCTGTACGGTGCGTTTGTATAATAAGTAAAAAAATATTAAAAATTTATAAAGTAAAATAGTTAGAGTAAGCTAAGGTTAACTGACTATTGAAGAACTAATGCATTGCTGTGCAACTTCCAGTCCTGCACGCTCGTTATGTTAGTGCCCTGCACAGGTGTACCCTTTCTTATCTCTTACACCATATTTTTACTGTAGTTTTCTATGTTTGGATGTGTTTTAGGTACACACAGCACTGTGTTACAGCTGCCTACAGTATTCAGTGACACGCTGTGGTGTGGCCCAGGCGTGCGGGACGCCGTGCCCTCTCAGTGTGTTCTAAGTACGTGCTAATCGCCTCACAAAGCGTTTCTCAGAGTGCATCTCCACTGCTAAGCGACACTCAACTGCGGTAAATTGCTTACAAGCCTGGAGTGTGTTTAGTGTGCGTGTCTTTGGAGGGGGAGGTGGGAAGGGCGGTAGATGCTGCCAGCTGCTGTCTTCTGGAGACTTTCCACATCAGAATGGCAGACACAGCAGTCGCGGCCAACGCAGAGCCCGAGTTGCTGTCATTGGCAAAGCTCTGGCCTCGGCCCTTCCCCTCAGGTGCGGTGGACACTCTTCCTTTGGTGTGAACCTATACCTGAAAAGCTCTTTTGCTTGTCTTTATTTTTTTTTTAGCATATAACAAAACATAGACCTGTTCGAAGTGGCTTGTTACCCAAGGGTGCCTCACCCTCATCTGTACCACCAGGAAGAGGAACTGTGAAGGCTCATTTAAGGGGCAGGAGTAGTAAAGCTGTCCTAGTCTAGCCAGAAATCCATCCTTCATGCACAGTGACATGTGGACAAGAAATTATGGTCAGTATGAAACTGATTACAGGTTGTAGATGGGTTTTATGGTACATCCCAGTCTTTTGCAAACTATTGTGATGAATACCAGTGCTCTTTAAGATTCAGCAGTTAGGGCGGTGGGGGCAGGATGGGGGTCTGGTTGCCAAAAGAGTTTGGGAAATGCTACTTTAAACAAATGGAGAGTCCAAAAGTTTTTTCATTTCAGGATTTGTGAATGTCTGTGAGTCCACTGTCCGTTACGAGTCTCCTAGTGAGAGACAGTCTCTGAGACTTCCTAAGTATTAAGTGATCAAGGCTCCTGCCATATGTTTAGTTCTGATAGAAGGCCGTTCGCAGGATCTGGGCAGCACTCCCTTAGATCTCTCCTGGCACCTCTGGAACTCCTCAGCAGCCCAGGTGCCAGGTGGTCTTCCAGCCTCTCTAAGTGCCCACCCTCCTGCCTCTTCCTCCCACTGCAGCTGATCTAGTGGGGTTTGCCCCTACCCACAGAGAGCCACATTTCCGCCTGAAGATGTACTTGTCAGTGGCTAGGCCAGGTTCATGTCTGTTTCCCCTTGGGGAATTCTGAAACCTTCCTGGCCTGGGAGTCTGCAACACAGCAGCACATGGCTGAGCTTCCTGTAGCAGTGCTTACTAAGTAGGCAGCAGCACCCCGAGGGCCCAGGGTGCTTACTAAGTAGGCAGCGGCACCCCGAGGGCCCAGGGTGCTTACTAAGTAGGCCGCGGCACCCCGAGGGCCCAGGGTGCTTACTAAGTAGGCCGCGGCACCCCGAGGGCCCAGGGTGCTTACTAAGTAGGCAGCGGCACCCCGAGGGCCCAGGGTGCTTACTAAGTAGGCCGCGGCACCCCGAGAGCCCAGGGCTGGGCAGTCAGCCCCACTTCCCAGCAGCTCTGTGGTAGTGGTGCAGGAGCAGCAGGGACATACCTTAAGATTTCTCCAGTGTCTGACTCTTACTTTGTTTCCTGAAATAATTAGAGAAAAGTCATTTAATGACAAAGAGACTGTGCACCTTGAACCCTACAGCTACCTCAGTCCAGGGTGCCTGCTGAAACCCTGCCTTTAGCCCACGTACGCTTCAGGGTGAGGGACACCATGGGTCCAGACACCGATGTGGAGATTAGCATTTCAGTTTGTGTGTACCCACCTGGCTTGAGACCGTAGTTGTGGAATGAGAACACTAGAAACCTAGCTGCATGTGAGTCAGAAAGAGAAGGACGGACGTGGGAGAAAGCAAGCCAAAGCCACCCTGGGGAAGAGCTGGGTGACACGCGCAGGCCGGGCAGCACGGCTGGTGAGCTGCAGGCTGCGGCCCTGCCTGACACTGGGAGTGCGTGGCTACCTGTGGCTACCTGTTGGTCTGTGCGGATGATGACAGGTTTCAACTCTGATTCTGAAAGATACAATGTTCTCAGGCACTTCTTTCAGTGAACTCCAGACAGGAGTAATTAACTACCTTGAACGCTTTGGGGGAAGAACCTGGGTGGGTGTGAGTGAATCAAAAGTAAACAGCGGTGCACTATACTGGCCGTTAAATACTCAGGGCTGTCAATAACCCTGTGCTTCCCAATTGTAGCATACATTCTGTGTGAATATGCATAACCAGGGTGACCACCCAGTACCCAGCACGTAGCCTGCCCTGAGCACCGAGCATGCCTGGCTGCGCCCCTCTGTGCACTCATATGCACATATATGTACATAAGTTTCGTAGCAGAACATGGCTGCCCAGGGGCTGCCTATCTGGGAAGTGGCCTGCTTGGCTCAGCAGCAGGTGCAGCAGCCACAGCACCTGCCCCCCCGCCCGTCACCCTGTGAGCCACGTGCAGGGCACAACCTGGCCTGCTCCCCAGAGGCACCTGTTTGGGGCTTTCCTGACGCTTGTGCTTTCACAGCTCTCTTTGAAGCAGATGTCTTGGTGAACTCTGTAGACTCGTTTATGCCTGTTGTCACAAGAAAGCTTTGTCAAACCGACAGTGAAGCAAAACGTCACCCAGCTGCTTAGCCTAGGCTTCATGAACCCACAGGTAAACAGGAAGGAGTTGGAGGGAAAAGCTGTGATTTTAATGAAATGTTACCTCCTGCTGATGTATTAAAATGTCTAACATAAAGATCATGTGATTTGTAATCGCTTTACTGAGGCACAATAATATACATAAACCATTGTAATGTGCATGCAGATGAGCACGGACAACGCACATGGCACTAAGAGATAAAATGTGAAATTTCAGAAACTCGCCCGTGCTAGAGGCAGGCCACTCGGCCTGAGGCCTTGGGAGGGTATGACCTCACTTCTCTGTTTTTCTGGGTATTTCACAGAGAAGTTTGAGAAGCGTTGGGGAGTCAGGATTCAGATGCAGGCACTGCAGAACACGAGGCCTGATTTAATGTCCCGCCTCTTCCATTTATTAATCAGGCGACTTTGAGCGAGTTTTTTGAAGTTTGAAGCCTCAGTTGCATGTCAAATGGGACTTACTCAGACCATCTCTCTACAGGTTTGTAGGTAATAATGGATGGAAAAGTGTTCTGTCTTTTGTTAACGTTCTCAAATGTCAGAGCTATCCAAGGAGTTCAGTGAGCAAAGCTCCAACCCATATGCTAAGTCTCACAGAACCTTTAGGATTTAAAACCCATGGCAAGACTTCCATTACTGGACAATAAAGAGTAACAGAATCTGGAATTAACCTCCCAATGTGAACAACCAGAGAACTGGACAAAATATAGTAAGTAACTATATGTCAAATGTTGGAAAACAGACCATGGAAGACTGTCATCCCTGAGAGAGGAGAAGCAAGTGAGGTGAGCCCTGTGATCAGCCTGGGATTCGGCCTAGAGAAAGTTTTGGCATCACAGAGAAAGGAAGGGGATCCAAGCAGCGGTCACGCTGAGTGAAGGAAACAGACTGAAGTCGGGGGGGGCAGGGGCAGCTGGAATTTGTGGGGCAGAGAACTGAAGCGGAGGGAACTGTGCAGAGGAGGAACTCCCAGAAATCTGTGTAAGGGACCCCTTGGGCCTGTGGATGGAAACAAGCTGTGCATGCATCAGGTGCACCCCGCTAAGGCCAGGCAAAGAAGAACATTGAGGAGTTGAACAATTTCCAGAGCCAGAGTAGAGAGATCCTGTTTAGCAACAGGCCATTCCATAGAAACCCCAGAAAGGGCCAAGCATGGTGGCTCACTCCTATAATCCCAGCACTTTGGGAGGCTGAAGCGGGCCGATCACTTGAGGTTGGGAGTTCAAGACCAGCCTGGCCGGCATGGTGAAACCCCAGCTCTACTAAAATACAAAAATTAGCTGGGCATGGTGGTATGCACCTGTAATCCCAGCTACTCAGGAGGCTGAGGCAGGAGAATCGCTTGAACCAGGGAGGCAGAGGTTGCAGTGAGCTGAGATTGCTCCACTGCACTCCAGCCTGGGTGACAGAGCGAGACTCCATCTTAAAAAAGAAAGGAAAGCACCCCCAGAAAGGCCATGCCGTAGAAGTAGGGCAAACTTAACCCCAGAATAAAGGCTACTCTAAAGCCACCTGGAAACAAGCCTCTGTAAGACATTCAAGAATGATTTGAATAATCAAAAAAGTGACCCATAACTTAGAGACAAATAATCAAATAGAAAAAGACCCAAACGTGTGAGTGATGAGGAAATAGCACACAAGGACCTTAAAATTGTTCCACATGTTCAGTGATCTACAGGAAAATGTCAAGATAAGACAGAAATTGGAGGATCTAAGAGAGAACTAAACCAAACTTCTGGAGATGATAAAACAGTATCTGAAATAAAAATTTGGTTGAACACATTTAATGGTAGATTAGATGCTGCAGAAGAAAAGATCAATGACCTTGAATGCACAGCAGCAGAATCTGTCAAAAAGGAAGAGAACAGCCTGAAAAAGCCAAGAAGAGCAGTATCAGTCTAACACATGCATAACTGGAGTCCCGGAAGTAGAAGAAATGGAGGGACAGAAAAAAAATATGAAGAAATAATGGCAAAAAGTTTACAAGGTTGACAAAACTGAAACCCAGAAAGACAAGAAGCTTAACAAACTCCAGAGAATCAAAACACAGCCATACCAAAGCACATCATAATTAAATTGTCCAAAAACAGTAATAAAGGGAAAACATAAAGGGCAGGAAGACACGTTCCACGCAGTGTAACACAGATGAGAATGACTGCAGTCTTCTTGTCTGAAACTACACAAGCCAGAAGACAAAGGCATGACAGCTTTAAAGTCATGAAAGAAAAAATGTAACTGTCAATCAAGAAGTCAAATATATTCTTCAGCCAATATATTCTTCAAAAATGACGGTGAAACAAAAACCTGTGCAGACGAACACACACAGAGAGAATTCAGCACCTGCAGACCTGTGCCACAGGAGATGTTAGAGCTGCGCCACAGGAGACGCTAGAGCTGCGCCACAGGAGACGCTAGAGCTGCGCCACAGGAGACGCTAGAGCTGCGCCACAGGAGATGAGACGTTGGAGCTGCGCCACAGGAGAGGAGACGCTGGAGCTGCGCCAGAGGAGAGGAGACATTGGAGCTGCGCCAGAGGAGAGGAGACGTTAGAGCTGTGCCACAGGAGAGGAAACGTTAGAGCTGCGCCACAGGAGACGCTAGAGCTGCGCCACAGGAGATGAGACGTTGGAGCTGCGCCACAGGAGAGGAGACGTTGGAGCTGCGCCACAGGAGAGGAGACGTTAGAGCTGTGCCACAGGAGATGAGCTGTTAGAGCTGCGCCACAGATAAGCCGTTAGAGCTGTGCCACAGGCGCGCCACAGGAGATGCTAGAGCTACGCCACAGGAGATGAGCCGTTAGAGCTGCGCCACAGGAGATGAGACGTTAGAGCTGCGCCACAGGAGATAAGACGTTAGAGCTACGCCACAGGAGCGCCACAGGAGACGCTAGAGCTGTGCCCCAGGAGACGCTAGAGCTGTGCCACAGGAGAGGAGACGTTAGAGCTGCGCCACAGGAGAGGAGACGTTAGAGCTGCGCCACAGGAGACGCTAGAGCTGCGCCCCAGGAGATGAGACATTAGAGCTGCGCCACAGGAGCGCCACAGGAGATGCTAGAGCTGCGCCACAGGAGACGTTAGAGCTGTGCCACAGGATGTTAGAGCTGAGTTCTTGTGGCAAAGAGAAATGGAGGGTGCTGGAGGCAGATGTGCAGGTAAATACAAAATACTTGCAATATCTAAAACAAGATAATATTTGAGCGCAGAAATAACGTTGTGCAGTTCACAGCATATGTGGAAGAAGTAGAAGGTCTAACAGTAACTTAAAGGATGGGAGAGAAGTGAAGTGAAGCGTGACGCAAGCCACTGCCATTACACTGAAGTTGCGTGATAGTAATTCGAGGTAAATGCGCTAAGCTGAAGGTGATTATGGTAAATCCTAGATGCTGCCCTCATACTGAATTCGTCCAGTAGTAATTAAACGTACACTGTGTTGAGTTGAAGATAAGTATGGCAAATCCTAGAGCGACCACTCAACAATAAACCAAAGAAGGACAGCCAGGAAGCCCGTAGCGGAGGTAAAACAGAACCCTAAAAAATCCAAAATTAGGCAGGCAGAGAAAAAAGTAAAAAGCAGATGGGAAAAACAGAAAACAAATAGTAATATGCAGTTGAAATCCAACCCCACCAGTTATTATGTGGAAGGGCACGTCAGTGGTCTAAATACTCCAATAGAAACAGACTGTCAGACTAGACAGAAAGCAAGACCCAGCTGTGTGTCAAGACACAAGAAAGGCACTTGAAATATGCAGACAGGTTAAAAGTGAAGGATGGAATGCATAGGAAGTGAAGGGTCTTCCTGTTGGACACCTGGTGGCCACCAGCAGGCCCTGGCACAACTAGGCACAGCTGGAAGATGGTAGATACTGTGGATTCTGCCACTGCACAGAATCCAAATTCAGTGTGCTGTCTATGCAGCTTGGTAACTGGTCCTCTGGCTGTCTGGAATGTTCTCCCCTCAAATCCCAAGACAGATTAGTGTCTCATATGTGTTCCTGCTACATGTTACACCTGGCTTCATGTCCAAGCTCCAATAAAGCTTCCACCTTGCCCCTCTACGTCCCATTTTCCACAGAGCATCCAAAGTGGCCTTTACAAGTATAATGGAACACGTCCCTCCTCTGCTCAGAGGCCTTTGGTAGCTCCCCATTTCATGATGGACAAACCCTAGAGTCCTGAGGGTCTCCCTGGCTCCGAGGGTTCCCTGTCCCTCCCCTCCACCTCTCCCTCATCATGCCAGGGACACACTTGACTCGGGGCCTTGGTTACTGGTCCTCTGGCTGTCTGGAATGTTCTTCCCTCAGATGTCCATCCCTCCTCCCTGTCTGTTCAGCATCGCCCCCTTGCCTGAGCACCCTCTTGCTGCACCAGCGCCTGCCCATCCCCCACAGGCTCTCCTAGTCTCGCCCTGTCATCTGGTCCTTTTTCCCTTTGCACTGGCCACTGGCCACACCTGCCACACCGGCCACACCTGCCACACCACACACCACTCACTCACTGCTGTCTACTGTCCACCCATCTGCAGTGGACGGGTCCTGAAGGCAGGGCTTTGGTCTGCTCTGATGTGCACCAAGTGTCTAGAACAGAGTGAGGCACACAGCAGGTGCTCAGTAAGTCTTCTGTTGGCTAAATCGATTGCGTGACCCACTGAGTCACAGAGTGTTAGCAAGAAAGGTCCTAAGAGATGAGCTGGGCAGCCCTCCCTCCACAGCCCGTGTTGGAGATCACGAGTTAATGGCAAAACTGGGGCCGGCGTTCTCATGACCCGTGTGTTTTTTCAGGGAGCTCTGAGCAAGAGAAGAGGGGAAGGTCACATCAGTTGGCTGTGCCAGCCAGTGGGGCTGGGCTGACGTGTGGGAAAGGAAGGCCTGATGGCTTCTTCTCAGCCGCTGCTTCTGAGCCGCGTGGACCTGGGGCTTACTGGGTTTTTCTGCCTCAGTTGTCCCATTTGTGATGTGGAGGGAATTGGTGGTCAAAGCAAGTCCCTTCTGTGACTGCAGCCACCATCCCTCCTCAGGGTTAGGTGGGTAGCTTTGAGAAAGCACTTGGAGGAGTCAAGAACACACGATGGAAACCGACTTACACGTGGTGACAGACGCCTCCCTCCCAGACGGGAAAGGACTTGGTCTCGGAGAACAGCCTTGTGCAGGGGCGGGACACCTTTATACAGGCTGCGACAAAGAACGGGGGCAGTGCTCGCCAGGGGCTCCTGACGCTGCACTCCTGCCCCTCCTGAGGCTGTGCCCGTGCCCGAGGAGAGGGCCCGAGGTCTGCAGGCTGGCTTCCTCTAAGGCCAGGGCGGGTCGTGTTGTGGAGTGGGTGAGTGTCTCCTACTGACACCGCTCTGGCTGGGGTCAGCGAGCCCTCCGCAGCTGTGCCTCACATGCTGTGGCTGTTCTGACCCCCGTGAGAGGTGGCACAGCCCCCGTGGCTCACCGGTCAGCCTGGTCACCAGGCTCCCTGCCTGGGATTGGGAAGTCTTGGGCCCCGTCTGGCACCTCATGGTTTGGAGGCTCCTGTGGCAAACCCAGCTGTGGCCCAACAGCCCTAGCTGGAGGCACAGGCTGTGTTGGGAGGGGCACCCTGAGGCCAAGCCCTGACTTACCCAGCTCACAGCGTCTGCCTTTGAACCCTGGCCCGCAGTCACAGCTGTGGGCGTCCGTGCCGGGTACACAGGTACCTCCGTTCTGACAGGGGTTTTCCGAACAGTTCCCAGGGGTGTCTGAAAACAGATGTCACAAGAGGTTAGTCACTGGGACCCCAGGACAGGCCTGCCTCATGGACACGCTGCTGTCCCTTCCTCGATGACCTGGCCTGATGCAGGGTGGCCGTGCTCTCCCCCGTGGCGTGCTGCGGTGGCCTCCTAAACACCTCTGGGCCCTAGAGTGTGGTCCCAGTTCAGGTGCAGAGAGAGCAGAGGAGACAGGCCTCAGCGTGCCCAGCTCTGACCTCATTACTGGAAGGAAGATGAACAAGGAGGAGGAGGAGGAGGGAGGGAGGGAGGGAGGGAGGAGCAGGGCCTTCAGTGAGAGCCTCCTCTAGCCTGGGGCCCCTCCCCTAGCCCTGCCCTTTGCTGACTTTGCCCCTGAACAGGGTTTCTGCTGCTCGGCTCCTGAGGCCCCTCCTGGTCCTGAGGCCCCTCCAGGGCCCTCTGTGCAGAGCTGCCTGGCCACACTGGCCACAGGGGCTGGGCGGTCAGCAGTGACACAGGAAGGGGCCAGCTCACATTTCTCCATTTGTGTTCACTCTGTCCTTACTTTTCTCCTTATGATTATTTTTTAGCTTTGTTAAGATTCCTGTTTTTGTTTTTTTTTTTTTTGAGACGGAATTTCCCTCTTGTTACCCAGGCTGGAGTGCAATGGTGCGATCTCGGCTCACCGCAACCTCCGCCTCCCGGGTTCAAGAAATTCTCCTGCCTCAGCCTCCTGAGTAGCTGGGACTACAGGCGCGCACCACCATGCCCAGCTAATTTTTTTTGTATTTTTAGTAGAGACGGGGTTTCACCATGTTGACCAGGATGGTCTTGATCTCTTGACCTCGTGATTTACCCGCCTCAGCCTCCCAAAGTGCTGGGATTACAGGCGTGAGCCACCGTGCCCGGCCCCTGTTTTAATTTTTAACTTAACATTGAAAAACACAAAAGAGTAAGAATTGTGCCCACCCCACCATGTCTGATACTGAGTAAGGCCCCATCTCCCTGAACCATCCAGTCCAGCACCCCCCACCCACTCCTCCTCATCTGCCCTTCACAGCCTTCCCGTGCCCACCCCATGATGCGGCCACCCCAGGCCTTGCTGTCCGTGCTGGTCCCGAGCCCTCCTCCTTCCTCACTGGATTCCCTTTGACTTTTCTCCTTTCTCTGCCCATCCTCTGGGACTTTCCTTGTCTTTTTGTGTTTTTTTTTTTTTTTTTAAATTGAGATGGAGTTTTGCTCTGTCACCCAGGCTGGAGTGCAGTGGTGCCCTCTCGGCTCACTGCAACCTCTGCCTCCTGGGTTCAAGCCCTTCTTCACCTGAGCCTCCTGAGCAGCTGGGATTACAGGCACCCGCCTCCACGCCTGGCTAATTTTTGTATTTTTAGTGGAGACAGTGTTTCAGCATATTGGCCAGGTTGGTCTCAAACTCCTGACCTTACATAATCCGCCTGCCTCGGCCTCCCAAAGTGCTGGGATCACAGGCGTGAGCCACCACACCCGGCCGTCTTTTTGCCTTTCTTGATATGCTTAAAATGAGTTGTGGGCTTTAAAAAAAAAAAGAAACCCTTTATTATGGAAATGTTCAAACTCACAACATGTAAGCACAAAGGGCTCCACGCACTCAGCGTCAACACTGGTCCACGCTGGCCAGCCCGGCTTCGTCTGTTTTCATCTCTGTCGCCCTCTTTCTCTTGTTGCAGAATTTGAAAGCAGCTCAGATACCACTGCTCCTGTGAACGCGGCAGCGAATCTAGTACTTTACGTAACCACAAATTGTTACGATTAGAAATTAGCAGTCGTTCCTCAGCATCACGAGAAATCCCAGGTCGTGATCCAATTTCCCCGGTTGTCTCAGGAGTGTGGTCATTTAAGGTCTCACCTGATGAGGGCTCCTAAGGGTCTCCACGTTGCTTGGTTTCATGTGTCTCACGTCTCCGTCATCCTCCTGCTCTATTCACGGAAAACACGAGGTGCTGTGGAGTCCCTGCCTGGATGTGGCTCACTGCTCGCTTGTTCCCACCCCCGTTTCCTGTAAACTCTGATTACAGAGAGGGGCTTCCTAGGATTCAGGATCAGAGGGTCTTTGCAGGGCTGCTTCTGAGGGATGCTCGTGCAGCCCCAGCCACCCCAGGCGGCCTGTGATGTGTTTGAGTCCCACCGCAAGACACGAGGACTGGTCACTGGTCCAGTGCTGGCAGTTTGACCAACCCAGGATGAGGTCCCCGATGGCTCGAGCAAGGCATCGAGATCCCTGATCCAAGGACTGTTCCCCCATCGGCCTGTCTGACCCTGTCGCTCCTGCCCTCGCCTGCTGGAGAGTGGTCTGTGAAGACAGGCTTTCCCTCACCTGCCCGTGGTCGCCTGGGACTGTGGTCCACACAGGCAAGGCAGGGTGAAGGCTCCATCCTGCTCCTTTACTCGTGCTCCTGCAGACTGAGTCAGTCCTCGGAAAGCTCTAAAGTTGCCCACTAAGTTGCTTTTTCTTTCTGAGTATCAGATGAAGACAGAGAGGCTGATGTGTTTGATGGGATTCTGTCCTTTGCTGTCAGCACTTTTCCTGATGCTCAGTGGATTCTGTCTCTGGCCATAGAGCCCTGCAGGTTGGCTCCCCGCCCTCAGGACGTGGTCTGCTGTTTTCAAAGCTTGCTTTCTTTTTACACAGCATGTCCTGGGCTTATTTTGTCCACATCCTACTTCAGTCTTGGAATCACCCATTTCTCCAAAGATCACTGGTTTCCTGGCGAGAACGAGATCTAGACCCCATAGCCTGGGCACTCAGGCTGCTCCCTATGATGGGATGTCACAGCTTTGGGCCTTAAAATGAATTGAACTAGAAAGCTAGCCGGGCGCGGTGGCTCACGCCTGTAATCCCAGCACTTTGGGAGGCCGAGGCGGGTGGATCATGAGGTCAAGAGATCGAGACCATCCTGGTCAACATGGTGAAACCCCGTCTCTACTAAAACTACAAAAAAAAAAATTAGCTGGGCATGGTGGCGCGTGCCTGTAATCCCAGCTACTCAGGAGGCTGAGGCAGGAGAATTGCCTGAACCCAGGAGGCGGAGGTTGTGGTGAGCCGAGATCGCGCCATTTGACTCCCAGCCTGGGAAACAAGGGGAAAACTCCGTCTCAAAAAAAAAAAAAAAAAAAGAAAGCTAGATTTTTTTTTAATAAATATTACGAATTCATACTAATATTTCCATTTCAAATTAACAGAATCAAAGGACAGACAAGATTCTTATTTATTTATTTAAAGAAGGAGTCTCACTCTGTCACCCAAGCTGGAGTGCAGTGGTGCAATCTCAGCTCACTGCAACCTCCGCCTCTCGGGTTCAAGCAATTCTCCTGCCTCAGCCTCCTGAGTAGCTGGGATTACAGGCACCTGCCACCAAGCCCAGCTAATTGTTGTATTTTTAGTAGAGACGGGGTTTCAACATGTTGACCAGGATGGTGTTAAATTCCTGACCTCAAGTCATCCGCCTGCCTCAGCCTCCCAAAGTGCTGGGATTACAGGCGTGAGCCACCGTACCCAGCCAAAACAAACAAGATTTTTAATTTGTTTCATATTATATTTTCAATTCTTTACACTGAAAATCTTGGTGGCATTAACAATTATTTTCTTTATCCTAACATATACATGTAACCATTTCAAAGTAACAATACAAAAGATCATGGAGGACAGCCTGAAATTTCTTGGCAATCCTTTAAGGAACTGCCAGACTTTTTTTTTCCCCCAAAGCAGCTACACCACTTTACATTCCCAGCAGCGGCGCAGAGGGTTCTATCTCTCCGTGTCCTCACCAACGCTTATTATCACCTGACGTTTTTAATTCCCACCACTCTAGTGGCTTTGGTTTGCATGTCCCTGGTGACTAATGATGGGAAGACGCCATTGTACGTCTTCCTTGAAGAAATGTCTGTTGAGCGCCTTTGCCATTTTAAATGGGTTGTGTTTCTATTATTCAGTGGTAAGAGTGCTTCAGTTTAGATACAGGTCTCCGCTCAGGTGTGATTCGCAGCTGTTTCCTCCACCCTGCAGACCATCACTTCACTTTCTCCGCAGCGTCCTTTGAGGCACAGAAGTTCTAAGTTTTGATGAAGAGCAGTTCATGTATACAGATACGTTTGTTACCGCTCGTACTTTTATTGTTGGGCCTGATCCAAGGTCATGCCAAATCCAAGGTCATGAAGATTTACTCCTGTGTTTTCTTCTAAGAGTTTTGGTTTTAGCTCCTAACATTAGATCGTTGGCCCGTCTGTGCTACGAGCCTCCTTCCTATGGTAGGAAGGGTCCAGCCTCATTCTTTTGCACGTGGATATCCAGCTGCCCCAGCACCGTCTGCTGAGAAGACTATTCTTTCTGCATTGAATGGTCTTGGCCCCCTTGTTGAAATCAGTTGGCCATAGATGTGTGGTTTATTTCTGGACTCTCAATTCTTTTCCATTGATCTAAATGCCTATGCTTCAGCCATTACCACACTGACTCCATTACTGTTGCTTTGCAGCACGTTCTGACACGAGGAGCTGTGAATCCTCCAACTTTTTCCTCTTTTTCATAATCGTTTTGCTATTCTGGGTCCTTTGCAATTCCACATGGATTTTAGACACTGTACACAATTGTCCAGGGACGTCTTAACAGCAACCCTACAGAGTGTTTTGAAACATATAAAAACTTTGACAAATGATTAAGTACAAATAACCCAAGAAAAAGTCAAAAGGCATGATCAGGCATTTCACAGAAGAGCCAGCACCTCTGGTGGATGCCCATGAGGAGATGCTCAATCACATCAGTGCTCAGGAGATACAAACCCAGATCCCAGGGCTTGCAGACACCCGTTCTGCCTGCGGGGTCTCAAACCCGGCACAACCTAGTTCTGGGGAGGCCAGGGATTAACTGCACCTCTTAGTCACTGCTGCAGGAGTGGAGACTGCTGTCACCACTTGGGAAATGACTTGGCAGGCTGGGCGCGGTGGCTCACTCCTGTAACCAGCACTCTGGGAGGCCAAGGTGGGCAGATCACGAGGTCAAGAGATCGAGACCCTCCTGGCCAACATGGTGAAACCCCATCTCTACAAAAATTAGCTGGGTGTGGTGGCACACACCTGTAGTCCCAGCTACTCAGCAGGCTGAGGCAGGAGAATTGCTTGAACCCAGGAGGCAGAGGTTGCAGTGAGCTGAGATCGTGCCGTTGTACTCCAGCCTGGGGCCTGGCGACAGAGCGAGACTCTGTCTCAAAAAAAAAAAAAAAAAAAAGAAGAAGAAAATGACTTAGCGAAGTTCTCGTGTAATTTGGGCATTCACATGTCCTCGTCCTAGATCTAGCATTTCCACCTGCACACGCCTGGAAACCCTGTACGGGAGTGTCCGCTGCAGCACTGCTCATGCCGGCCAAACACAACCTACGTGTGCTCCGCAGAGGGGAAGAGCCGGTGAGTTCACCCAGCGGAGCCTGCTCGGTAGTGGGTGTGATAAGCCACGGCCTCCCAGACTGCGTGGGCCAACCTCTGTCTGAGGATGCGGGGGGAAACACAGGCCTAACGGTCACGCGGCGAGACACTTATCTTGCAAAGAAGACTCACTGACTGTTCTGCCACACACACACGTGTGATAAAGTCACTCTCCCCACCTTCCACTCTGAAGAAAACAGGAATTCTAAGCACAAAGTTCAGGATCATGGTTAGGTGAAGCGGGGAACAGGGAGTACCACAGCAAGACACAAGGCATTTGTCACATTCTAGTTCATAGCGGGGGTTCTTGACTTAAGGCCACTACTGAAAGGCCAACTAATGAAACAAAAGGTCGCTAGTGTGCGGGCCAACATGAACCAAAGATCGTGACTGGTCTGCACACTGAGGGCCCTCATGATGCCGCTTCGCCTGTTCACTTAACGCCATTTGCACCCACCGGGGCATGAGCCTCTACGCTGGCGAACGCTGCCTGCCTGCAGCCCGAGCCCTTCTTGAATCTCCCCTGCTGAAGAGACCCAAGAGGGCTACCACGGGCCCCCCAATTTCTGAGTTCTCGGAAATGAACACCTAGTATTTAAAGGGGCTGACATAATGCAAACCATCTGATGAAATGTTTGTTTTTGGTCACTTAAAGGTCAACTTGAGAGTCTTCACTATGAATGGGCCAGACTTTAATTAAGAGAAGCCTTGACTCACGGCAGTGGACGCACAAACCCGTCCTCACAGGGGCGAGGGGCAAGTCCAGACCTCATATGGTGCGGGAGGGTGTGAACTCAGGGGTCGGTGAAGCCAAGCTTGCAAACACACCCTCTGGCACCGCAGGGGCCCTTGATATACACGGGTGTCCGGGAGAAGCTGGGGGCAAGGCCTTGCGGGCGAGACCACACGCAGCAGCTCACACCGTACCCAATACATGGGCCCTTTTTTTTTTTTTGAGACAGAGTTTCCCTCTGTTACCCAGGCTGGAGTGCAACGGTGCGATCTTGGCTCTCCACAACCTCTGCCTCCTGGGTTCGGGCAATTCTCCTGCCTCAGCCTCCTGAGTAGCTGGGATTACAGGTACCTGCCACCATGCCCAGCTAATTTTTTGTATTTTTAGTAGAGACGGGGTTTCACCATGTTGACCAGGATGGTCTTGATCTCTTGACCTCGTGATCCACCCGCCTCGGCCTCCCAAAGTGCTGGGATTACAGGCGTGAGCCACCGCGCCCGGCAGTACTAGGCCTTTGGGGCTGGGTTGAGGGGTGGTCCCAGCCGGAGTCTGTGGTGTGACTCGGGGGCTGGAAGAGCCTTCTGTGGAGGACAGAGCCCAAAGGATTAAAGCCGGGGGGGGGCGGTCGAGTCTGACTCAGGGTGAGGAGCACACACGTCTTCGTGCTGCCTGGAGGGGAACTGCTTCCGGGCACTCTTTCTGCAGGTGCTGGGCAGATGCCTCGATTCTCACGAGGCAGGGCCCTGGACTAGTAGACAGTTCGGGTCCTATGTGGCCCCAGTGTCCACTGTGCCCAGCTGGTCCTCAAGCTGGGGCCCCACGGTGGCTGCCCCTTTGCTTCACCCATCCTGACTCCACCGGCTCCTCTTCGGAGAAGCGAGGGGTGAGGCGTCTAGAGGTAGGGGCTGGGGTAGGCTCTGTCACATGTGGAGGCAAAGGAGGGGAGGGGAGGGGAGGGGAAGCAGCGGCAAAGCCAGCCTCTCCAGCGCAGACCCTGGGTGGTTTGGGTGGGTCCACACCACCTGCCCTGGCCTGTTCCCATCTGTGGGCTCCCACTGCTTGGTGGTGTGGCTTCCTCTTCCCAGACCGGGGTGCCTGGGGCTCAGCCTCCCCTCAGGGAGACTCTGTGCTTCCTGGTCCCTCACCAGGGGTGGGCCCTCCTGCCTGCAGCCTCTAAGGCCCCTGAGAACAGTCAGTCCCAAAGTCCCCACCGGCGCCGCCCACTTACTTTCCATGTCCCTGTCGCCGTGTTCAGGGAGCTGGAGGGCCAGGCTGCCCTGCTTGGGGGCTTCCTCCGTGTTCTTGAGCGGCGCCATGGCTGTGGGCTCTAGGAGAAGCGAGGTGGTGACCGCTCCGCACTGCTGCTTTGCACCCAGGATGGCCCCGGGGCCACCGTCTGAGCATCTCTATACCTTGAGAGCAAGAAAGTCCCTGGCGGGGACCAGGCTCCCTGCGTGGCCCTGGCGCCTGTTGGCCCCAGCACTGCCTCCCCTGACGGGCTGGCCCTCGCACTCCTGCTGACCCTCTGGAGGGGCTGGGCCCTCCACTTGCAGGCCTCATCACAGCTGCTGTGGGGACAGTCACCGTGACCGTGCTGAGAGGCCCCATTCTTCACGGCCGACACGGTTGCTTTCTCCTTCTTAGGGTCATATTATGCATCCTCGCCTTCCACCCCTGTTCTCTGATCTGCGCTGTCTCTGCTGACCTGCCTCGGGCCCACGCCCCAAGCATCCCGTCTGTGAGGGTTCTCAGTGCCACCTTGGGCGTTTTGTGTCTGCTCCCACGGCTGCGGGTACAACGCGCCCGCCGTACTCCAGACCTTACCTGCCCTCGCCTGACACCCTCCGGGCCTCTCTCCCCTGCTCACTGCTCAGCAGCCGCCCCGGGCTCTGTCCTTCCCTGTCACTCCCCCTGCTGCATGCCCCTCCCTCCTCTGCCTGGGGAGTTTTTGCTCAGAACGTGTTCATGAAACTGGTGACTAGGCTCTGTTGGGGAATTCCATGAGGGTAAGCACTCGGCCTTCCAGGTGAGAGGCAAGGGCCAGAGAGGTCCCCTCTGGGGCGGTGCTGCCCGCCTCACTCCAGCATGTCTCAGAGGCCTGCGTCAGAATCACAGGCAGATTCCCAGAGCACCCTCACCCGCTAAACCCGGTGGGAAGGGGCCGAGGCATCTGGACCCTCTGCCTCCTGCTGCCGGGAGACCTTGCTAGGACAGTGATGGGAGTGCTGGACCACACTTGGAGCGGCAAGTTAGACCCTCATAGCCTCCTGCCCACGGCTGATCAAAACCAAGCCCTACCTCGGCAAACAAAGCGGCCGTAACGGCTCAGACCTGCTTCTCTTGTGCGCCCTGCCAGCGGCCCACACAGACAACTGAGGCCCTCCCCAGCTGCCCCTCCCGCCGTGGAGGCACATGCTGCCCGCAGTTGGGGCGGGGTCCCTGGCTGGAGACTGTGCTCGTGGTGGGGGAGGTCTCATCATGGAGGGGACGGGGCCTGGTCAGAGGGCAGCGAGGACGAGGGCTGGCCACCGAGGCTGCTGGGGAGGCCCTGGCACTCACGTGGTCTCACGGCAGCTGCTTTGCTGGGGGAGCCGCCGAACCTGGCGCTCACTCTTCCTCTGCCGTCCACAAGCTCCGAGAACCTGCAGAGAGGGTGGGAGGGTCACCACAGCCGGAGCGCCACCTTGGTCAGTGGGGCCGACGGGTGGGGCCCGTACCTGGGGGGCTGGGTGGGGGCCTCGGGGGCACTGTGGTCATTGAGTAGGCGCAGTTCCGGCAGGCGTGCTGGGGGCGGTCTGTTCCTGAGCACCCGAGGGTGGTGGCCTCCCTGGTGCCAGCGCCTGTCGGTGTCATCGCTGGGGGCTGCAGAGCAGGCGGGAGGAAGGGGCTGGTCTGGGGCTGCCCTCTGCTCCTGTCCCTGCCCCTGCGGCACAGGAGGCACCTTCCACAGAGGGAGGGGGGTGCGTGTGGGCTGTGGTCATCCAAGGCACATGTGGCTTCCCCAGACGCCCTGGGTTCCTGTCCAGCCCACTTGCCGAGTCCCTTCTGAGAAGCCACGCGCAGCCGTGACACAGACATGCGCTGGCCTGGGAGTCATGAGGAGGGGCTGAGTCTAGGCCCCCCCTCCATCACTCAACCTCTCCAGCTGCAAGGCAGGTGCCCGCCCTCAGGCTGGACTCAGGTCCTAGGCTGCCCTGGGACACAACTGTTTCCCCACACTGGCTTCCTCATAGGACGCTTCACTGGGGGTCCCTGCCCCAGCGCTCACCCTGACAGTGTCCTGCAGCTTCCCAGGCTGGGCCCTCCTTCCCCCTGGGAGCCTCCCTTCCCTCTCAGAGGCCTCAACCTGCCCCTTCCGCCTGGCTGGTGTGCTTGGCCCCGAGCTGGTGGGGCGGGGGTCGGGTCTGAGAACTCGCCCAGCTTGTGCACTTCGTGTCCCCAGCGCAGCCTCATGAGTTAGGGAGGAGCCCAGGGTCGGAACTGGAGCTCCCCCTTCCCTGGGGAGCTGCCCCTGCTCTGCTCCGCCGGCCACTCCTCCCTGCTGGTCTCTTTCTTCTCTTCCTGTTCTGCTCCCCATTTCCCACAGCTCCTTGTGTGAACGTGGAAGACCTAGTTCACAGAAGGAGCCGAGGGGCGTTCAGGACCCGGGTGGAACTGGCAGGGTCGCTTCTGCCCCTCCAGGCAGCTCCTGCCCTACGCTCTGCACCCGGCGTTCCCGCCTGCCTGTGGCCTCCGGGCCCTTCGTGTGTGTGTCCAGCGGCTCCTCATGGGTCAGGCTGGGGTGCAAGGCACTTCGGGGGCTTCCTCCTCACCGCCACCCTCAGCACCGTCTTCAGGTGAGGCTCAGCCTGTCTGGGATCTACAGGAGCTCCGGCACCAGCTGAGGCTCAACGTGCTTGTTATTCAAATTGCTGGTGCCACCTGTCCGTGAGCCCCTCCTTTCCTGGTGGGTTTGGAAAGCCGGCACTTCCACACACAGACTCACTCCCCCTCTGCTACCACAGCCCTGCGTCCAGGCCCCTGCACCGCCAGGTCAGTTGTGAACAGGGTGGAAGGCAGGCCAGCACTGCCCCAGCCCGCCTGCGGCACTCACAGGTGATGATGTACAGGTGCGCGGGCTCGCTGTGCAGCGGCCCCTGCTCCGTGCTCTGCACCGCCGTCACGGACAGCTGGTACCGCTGCCCCGGCAGCAGGTCCCGCAGTGTGTAGGACACCAGCTTCCCACTGGGGACGTAGCGGCTCTTGGCGCTCTGGCTGGTGGTCACATTGATGACGTAAGCCTCCAGCAGGCTGCCTGGAGTCGGGGCGTCCCAGACCACGTGGGCAGAGGTGGCCGTGACTCGGGCGGCCGTCAGGTTTGCTGGAGGCAGGGGCCCTGGACGAGGCAGGAGCAGGGGGAGGTGAGGGGGCCCGTGGGGTCTTCCGGCGAGAACACAGTGTGAGGACCTGACGGGCTGCCGCAGCCTCGCTGGAACCAGATTCTTTATTACAGAGAATGGCACAGCGCTGAGGCGGGCGTGGGGTAGCACGCACAGCAGTGTCTCCCCACCAAGAGGCCTGCAGGCCCCGATGCCACCCTCCCTTTGGGGTAGGAGCCACCCAGGGAAGCCCCCAGGCCCTGGCCCGTCAGCTGGTGCCCTCCCTGCGGTGCTGTCGGAGCCCCGTGCAGACTCCCCTGCCCCACGGGCCTCTCCCAGGCCTTCCCAGGCAGGCCGCACCGGAGTGCACGGTGGGCAGGGGCCTGTCAAGCCTCCGTTCCTCACAGAGGGAGCTGCAGCCTCCTCTCTGCCCAGTTCACCCATCCCCGTCACACCCGCGCGCTGACTGCGTGCTCTCTCCCCTCCCAGGTGCTGGGGAGACAATGAGTTCCTCTGGCCCTCTGGTTGGTACCCAGTAGGAACTCCACACTGAAGAGCTACCAGGAGCGTTTAGGGGTGGAGGCTGCCCTGGACAGCTGACCCAGCACAGGGGCCCCTGCTCAGCCCAGCCCGGCCCAGTGGCCCTAGTGGAAGAGACGTCTGGGAGGCCAGGGCTGGGCTTCTGGCGTTGTGGACGCTTTGGAGAGGACTGGGGGGTGTCAGAGCTTCTGGAAGATGGCCTTTGGTGTGCAGGGGGCCACGCCGCTCTACTCACGGGTCCACACATGTGCTGGTGCAGTGGCCAGGCTCTCCGTGGGGTGCTCCTCTCCTCTGAGCCCACTGAGGGTGGCCAGCTGGATGGTGTACCTCCTCCCGGGCAGCAGGGCCCTGAGGGCGGGAGATGATGAAGGGAGCAGGGACATCGGTGACCTGTGTGCGACTCCGCTGCCAGACCTCAGCTCCCCCAGGCAGGACGTAGCCAACAGGAGGTCGTCCTGCTGCTGGTGGCCCAGGCGGCCTCCACGAGGGGCACACTCATGGCCCTCAGAGCTGTGTGCTCCTGGGGCGGGAAGCCAAGCCGCCGTCTGGGAAGCCGAGGAGGGCTGGGTGCGGTTGGGGCCGCTACAGTGTGGTCGGAGGGCCGGTGTTCAGATGGGAGAGGCCAGAGAAGGGCGACGGGGTCACTGCAGGGACGGATGACAGGCAGGCCCGATGCCCCCTCAGCACAGGTGATTTGATGTAAATTCTCAGGAAACCACAGGGCAACATGAGGCCAACACCAGCCCAGCCAGGGAAGCTGCTGGCTGGAGGCTCCTCCCCTCTGGCTCTGGTCTCTCCGGCACCCCTGCCCGTGCTGAGCAGGAGGTAGAGGCTCTCTCTGGTTGGCGACCAAATCGCAGGTCCACTGCGGGACCCCCGGGAGAGCTCTGGGCT
>NW_022437134.1:793673-800737 GCF_009761245.1 Sapajus apella
GGGCTGCCCCCATCCGCCCTCGTGACCAAATCGCAGGTCCACTGCGGACCCCTGAGAGACCTCTGGGCTGTTCCCATCCGCCCTCGTGGCCGCTGCTCTCTGGGACCAATTCCCTCTCATGGTATGTGTGGAAGGTGGGCCCCAGGTTTTCAGAGCTTTTCCTGCTTTTTTTTGGACACTTTACGACACTACTAAGGTGCATCTTCTCGGCAGCCCTGATGAGGTGGGGCGGGAATGAAGCCTCCAGGGTCTGAGGCCGGCTCACCTGAGACCTTTGCCTCTGCTGGGGGAGCGTGCCTGAGACCCCACCCTGCCCTCACCTGGTCCACATCCCCTCTTACCCAAAGGTGAACCTGTCCACACTCCTGTCCACATCGGTGGCCTGGTCCTCGAGGGCCTCAGGGTGGCGGATGGACACGCGGACCCCACTGACTGTGGCGTGGTGGATCCTGTGCAGGGCCCACTGCACCGAGATGGTGCTGGCCGTCACATTGGTGACCTCGAAGCTGTCCACAGGGCGGGGTCCTGGGGGGAATGGGCTGCTCAGCAGGGGCAGGCCCCTTCCTGCACCCGGAGCACAGTGGCTCAAGACCAGGCTTGGGAGGGTGCTGGGGGCCTCAGGCCTAGGAGAGGGCGTCCCATTGGCTGCTCAGGGCACTGGGGCTGGATGGGATGCCTGGGCTCCGGCCCGAGGCTGATGGCTGCAGAGGCCCACCGTGGGCCAGCCTGCTTTGCCGGGACAGGGGTCTTAGTCTCCATTTAGATGTGACAGTGACATGGCAGGGAATGGGCTGGAGTGCCTCTGGACGAGTGACCTGGGCCTCCCCGCTTTTCCGTCCTAGGAGGATGGACACACAGAGCTCCCAGCAACTGCAGGGAAGCGGCCACTTGTGAGCTCTGCTCCACCCCCAGCCAGTCTCCTCCGAAGCGGGCGTGCCACTGCTGATGTGCCAGGCAGAGCAGAGGGCAGCCCCTGGCTCCGGGCAACCCAAATAGTGGACGGTGGTTCCTTCCACCCACCACAGCTGGCTAGAGTCCCCCTCTGCAGCGGGCAGGGTGGGCGCCGTCCTCACTCCAGATGCCCTCTGAGGGCAGACCTCACAGGGGCTTCTTCCTAAAACGGCCCAGGTGAGCCACCCCAACTCGGCCCCTGGCGGCTCCTGCTGCCGCCTGCTCGGTGCCACCGCACGTGAGTCCCAGGCTTCCCGCTGGCTTAGGTGTGTGCGGTGTCCTTGCTGTGTTGAGAACTCCAGCCCCTTGGTGGTCAACTGCTGCAGAACAGGCCCCTCTGGGCCCCTGGGTGGGTTTGAGCTGCCCTGAGTGACGCCTTTGGCATTGGCATCAAGCTGGGGTCCAGGCATGGCCGGGAGATATTCCTCCCGTGAGAGCCGCCTGGTCCAGTGTCCACTCCATCTCCACACACCCGCCACGCTACCCATAGTTTCACCACACTCACATGGCTGCCCCGCAGGGCCCAGCCTGGTGCTCAGGCCACAGAGTCCCCGGCCACCCACCCACCCATCCCACCACTCCGCAGCAGCCCACGCTCTCAGCACCTCTTCCTCTCCTTCAGCCTCAGCACCCCTCCCCCATTCTTGCTCCTGTGTCTGGAGGGCACAGGCACGTTGGGTGAGAGTCCCACGGCCCTGCACCCACCTTGGTTCCCGCCCAGCCTGAGAACCCACCTAATGCAGCCGGCTCCATGGAGGGCCAGCCCTCTGCTGTCTCCCAGCCCTGCCCATCTGTCCACGGCCATGTTCTAGGGCGCCTTCCCCCTCCTGGGACTCCCTCCCCCTCCTGGGACTCCCTCCCCCTCCTGGGACTCCCTCCCCTCTTGGGACTCCCTCCCCCTCCTGGGACTCCCTCCCCATCCTGGGACTCCCTCCCCCTCCTGGGACTCCCTCCCCCTCCTGGGACTCCCTCCCCTTCCTGGGAATCCCTCCCACTCCTGGGACTCCCTCCCCCTCCGGGGACTCCCTCCCCCTCCTGGGACTCCCTCCCCTCCTGGGGATCCTTCTCAGTGGCACACAGCCAGCCAAGCCCCAATGCCTTCCCTAGAGCCCCCACCACCTCCAGCTCCCCTACATGGCAACAACCCCCTGGCTGAGCACAGCCTGGGCCTCCCCTGCTCTCTCGGCAGCTCAGGCTCCGAGGAGGCTCCTCCCTAGGACCCCCTTTCAGGGTTGCATCTGGCCACAGCTTTCAGTGCCAGACTCTGGGTCTGTCATTTCAGCCCCACGGCTCTTCCAGACTGAGCCACGGACGCCTCCTCTTAGCACGTCCCAGCGCCCACCTAACCCTGTGAGCACCCCCTCAGGCTCCCCCCAGGCCTTCCGAGCACCCAGAGCCCCAGCCCCTCCAGACCCGCCCCCGTGGCCCAGCTCCTGCACCAGCTCCTCCGCAGTCCCCCTTCCTGGCGCCAGGCCCGGGGGCTGTGCTGCTCCCACTCCTGGCTCTATTCTCCGTGCCTGATCCCACGTGGGCCCAAGGCCAGCTGTCTCCCCAGCGCTCTGTCTGCAGCAGGACGGTGCCTCCAACCCCGCAGCTCAGCTGTCTTGCGCTGGGAGAGCTGGGAGGTGGCGGCACAACAGCCACCCTGCGGTGCTGGGGTCGGGCGGGCCGGGCTCAGGGCACTCACGCGTGCGGGCCAGCAGCAGCGCAGGCCTGCTGATGTCATTCTTGTTGTTGGTGTTACGCTTGACCGAGAAGACGGAGATGTTGTAGGCCTTGCCGGCCCCCAGGGCCCGGAGCTGGTGTGAGGAGCGGCTCCTGTCCACAAAGTCCGTGCGGCGGTAGGCGCCGTCGGAGGAGACGTACGTCACCGCATAGCCGTCCAGCATCTGCCTGACCGCTGGGCCGTTGGGCGGGTTCCAGGAGATGGAGACCCCACTCTCCTCCACCCTGTCCATCTTGAGGGCCGTCGGTGGGAGGAGCTCTTCAGGGTTCGGGTTAAAACAAGGGCGGACCGGTCAGCTCTCAGCCGTGCAGCCTGGCTCCCGTCGGCGGCTCTTGGGCCTGACACAACTGTCGCCACCAGATCCCTTCTGTCCTCGGCGAGGAACCTCCAGCAGGGCCACGCTTGCATGGGTGACAGTGTTTCCAGCCCACCGGGGGATTCTGTCCCCTCCCTGTTCCTCGGGGAAGGGGCCTGGTTGAGCAGTGGCTGGATGCTCTGCCCTGGGTCCAGGGAGAGGGGACCCCACAGCTCCCCCATGAGGCAGCCTCGCCACCCACCTTTGGCGCAGTCCTGGCCCGTGTAGCCCACTTTGCAGGTGCAGCTGTGGGAGCCGTTGGTGACCAGGCAGTAGCCGCGGCCCCCACAGGGGCTGGAGAAGCAGGGGTCGCTCACTGAGGGGACAGAAGGCGGCAGTGAGTGCTGAGGCATGCCAGTCCTCCACTCCAGCCCGCCCTTGCTCCTGGGGCATTGGGTCCCTCCTGTGTGGGTGTGGAGGGGCAGGGGGTTCCTGCCTCCCTTCGGTTCCGCCACCTTTGCTGCCCTGCGGGGCCCTCCAGCCTCCACACAGGGGAGTGGACACTGGGCCAGGCCAGGCCTCTGCCCCCATGACAGTCCTCTTGAGGAGGGGAGGTCAGTGGTCAAAGAGGCCTCATCAGGGGGTATCCCACTAGATCAGGGAGAATGTTCCAGATGGAAGGACAGCGAGGGGCCTGACCCGGGTTTGCAACTAGCTTGGCCTGTCCAGGGGCAGCAGGGCCTGTGTGTGGATGTCAGCCCCACCCCTGGGTGCGTCCTTGGGTGACGAGGGGTGTCTGGGGGGTGAGTGCATGAGACAGGGATGGTTAGAAGGCAGCATTGTGGGACCAATGCAGACAGGTGGAGGGCCACTGGCCTGCGTCCTGAAAGGGGATTCCGAGGAGATGGGCAGCCCCTGGGGAGCAGGTGGGCCTGCCCTACCTGTCTCGCAGTGGTAGCCGAAGAAGCCCTCCGGGCAGACGCACAGGTAGGCCCCGCCGCCGCTCTCACACCGGCCTCCGTGCTGGCAGGGGCTGGAGTCGCAGGCATCCACCTCTGGAGAACACCCAGAGAGTGGGCCCAAGCCGCAAGGGGGGAGTCTGGGGGAGGGAGGAGAGGACAGCGGGAAGAAGGGAAAGGAGGCGGCCAGGGGTAGAGGCCAGGACAGAGGGGCAGTGGGCAGGTCCCGCCCCTCAGCCTTCCCCACCCTCTCCCAAGGTGGCCACAGCCCTGGGGATCCCTATCCCAGGTGGCCTGCCCAGCACAGAACGTGGGGACGCCCAGCCTCCTCTCTGATCTTCCAGAGGCCAGGCTCTGCATGTGGGGCCCACTGGAGGGGAGCCCCTACCTGTCTCACAGCGGACTCCAGCGAAGCCTGCAGGGCACTGGCAGACAAAGGCCCCTGGGAGGTTCCTGCAGGAGCCTCCATTTCTGCAGGGCTGAGCTCGGCACTCATCCCTCTCTGCACAGAGAAGGGGTGTTAAGGGTGTTGCTGGCTTGGGTCTCAGGCACCGATCGGCCCCCAGGATTTTGTGCACTCCCTGGGGCTCTGCTCACCCCTTCCCTAAATGGGAGTCATTACTCTGGACACCTGCTTTCTCTTCCACCAGCCCACACCCGCCCCTCCTCGGGAGGCATGCCACCTCCACGCCTTCCTTCAGGTCACTCCGTGATGGGAGGCTCCCTGGGCCTTGCCCTCCCTGGAGCCTGCATTTCTTTCTCAGGCTTAGAGCCCTGGCGAGGTGGAAGGGTGTGCAGGGCTCACTGGGCAGGCCTCCCCTCCCCCTACTGGCTGGCAGCACCCACCAGGTGTCAGAGGCTGTGACCCTACCTCTCCGATGCCCACCTTCTCTGCGCCCCGAGGCCAGGCCAGCATTTCTCAGCTGGGCTCTGTCTCCCCAGGGGAGGTGCAGGAAGGGTTATTTGTAAATCTTTGTCTTGGATGTCAGAGCTTGCAGGGGCCCCAGAGAGCATGCAGCGGCCACCCTGGCCGTCCAGACAGAGACCTGTCCGGGGAACCCACGGCCTCAGGCACATGGCCAGTGTGCTGGAACTGCCGCCCAGTGGGGCCAGGGCCCTCTTACCCAGCTCGCAGTGGGCACCGTCATAGCCAGCGCTGCAGAGGCACAGGTACCCGGCGACGCGGTCCTGGCAAGAGCCTCCGTGCAGGCACGGCTGCGACCGGCACTCGTCAATTTCTGAGAGGAGAGAGGCCAAGAGTAAAGCAATGTGGCCACAAGTAAGCCAAACTGAGAGGCGCAAACTAGTTCTGAGGGTCTGGACAGAATTCGCTGATACGTCCTCAGTTACTGGAGAGGCGAGAGCCGGGGCGGGACACCCCTGGAGTCGGGGCAGGGCAGCAGGCCTGGGGCTCAGTGCCTGGCGGGCTGAAAGAAGATGCTGTAGGACTGAATTCCAGGGGCTTTCAGGCGGCAGGACAAAGGCCTCAGGTTTGGCAGAAAATCTCTCACGTCCCGTCTTGCCATTTCAATGTCTACTAGTCACCTATGAAACCAGAACATCTATGAAAAGTCTCTTGTTCTTGTTGCCCAGGCTGGATAGAGTGCCATGCACGATCTCGGCTCACCACAGACTCCGCCTCCCAGGTTCAAGCGATTCTCCTGCCTCGGCCTCCCCAGTAGCTGGGATTACAGGCATGCGCCACTGCGCCTGGCTCGTTTTCTATTTTCAGTAGAGACAGGGTTTCTCCATGTTGGTCAGGCTGGTCTCGAACTCCCGACCTCAGGTGATCTGCCTGCCTCGGCGGCCCAAAGTTCTGGGATTACAGGCCTGAGCCACTGCGCCCAGATGGGATAAATCTTTAGTTTTAAAGGATTCACCACAGGTTTCTTTTAAACTGGGAGTTGTGCTCCTGAATTTAAATGTTTAAAGTTTAATTTAATGCTTAAAAAGTAAATAAATGGTAATGGCTTGGTGACATCTGAGACGAGCAGCCACCTTGGCAGCCGGAATGGTAAATGGGCTCATCTGATCACACACCCCTCCTCTTCCCTTGTGTTAAGAATTTCTGGGGTATTCATTTCCTTGCCTTTTAAAAATTAGGTTTTCTGGCAGTAAAGTAAGTAATTAAGATTAGCTTTAAAATGTTATGAATTGCCTAAACAATAATGAATTTGTTTTTGTGGTTTATGAACTTTATTTATAGTACATCAGGACATATATTGTCTTCCCTCAGCATTATGTGAAGAAGAGAACTCATTTTCACTGCTAATTTTTGTATTTTTAGTAGAGATGGGGTTTCACTATGTTGGTTCACCAGGCTGGTCTCGAACTCCTGACCTCAGGTTATCCGCCCACCTTGGCCTCCCAAAGTGAGCCACTGTGTCTGGCCCCAACATTTTCTTTTTGATTTATTGATGTTTGATTTACTGAACAGCATTACATAGCGTGATTTATCATACTTCACCCATTCTCTTTGGCTGGGTCTTTGGGTTGGTTCTAGACTTTTTCCTTTTACAAAAAACATGGCTGTGTTTATTCTTTCCCATCTCCTGGTGCAGACGTGCAAGTTTTTCTCAGGTTGCTACCCGGAAGCGGAGTTGCTGGAACACGGCTGATGTAAATGATCAACAGCGGCAGACTGCTCACCGGGCAGATGAGCACACTGTTCTCAAAGCACCCCAAGCAATGTATCCTTCTCCACCACCCCCACCTCCCGGGTTCGAGCAATTTTCCTGCCTCAGCTTCCCAAGCAGCTGGGGTTACAGGCGTGTACCACCACGCCCGGCTGATTCCGTATTTTTAGCAGAGACGGGGTTTCTCCATGTTGGTCAGGCTGGTGTTGAACGTGTTGATCCACGTGCTCACCAGTATAGATTTTTCAGACTTCTGAAAATTTGCCAGCTGAATGTATCTCGTTTGCATTTTCCTGATTACTAATGAAATAGAATTCTCCTTTTTATGTCTGTTGGGCTTTTGTATCTCTTCTTCCACGAAATGCCTCTGCACGTGTTTTTCCTATTAGGTTGTTTTCTTACTGACTTATCCGAGTCCTTCACGTAGTCTTAAAACTATGTGTCTCGCTGGGCGCGGTGGCTCAAGCCTGTAATCCCAGCACTTTGGGAGGCCGAGG
>NW_022437134.1:800837-825719 GCF_009761245.1 Sapajus apella
AAAAAAAAAAAAAAAAAAAAAAAAACAAAAAAAAAACTATGTGTCTCTTCTTCCAGTTTGTAGTTCACATTTCACTTTCTTCTTTAAGGTTCATGGATCTAAGCTCCCAATTTTCATGTTAATAACTTGTTTCATAACCCTTTTTGGGGCTTAAGGAGTCTTTCACTGCCCCAAAGTCAAAAAGATATTTACCTATATTTTCCACACAAAATTATATAGTTTTAAAAAATTCTTTTCCCCTGTGGTATTTCAGGATTTTTTTTTTTTTTTTTGAGACAGGGTCTTGGTGAACAGAATGAATGATCACGGGGAGACGCCCTCTCACTCTTAGTGATGCTTTCTGTCTTACAATCTTTTTTTACGATGGTAACATAGCTAATACACCAGCTGCATTTTGATTTGCATTCACCTGATATTTTTTCCTTTTACCTTCACTTTATGTCTATCCTTGTTTCAGGAATGCCTCTTAAAGAGTGCTAGCCTGTCTCATGCCGTATCTGGCAGTCTCTTACCTGCAGAGTCAGTCCGTTCATACAATTCTCTCCAATCTTAGTATTTGCCACATTTTCTGATTATACTTTTCTCCTTTTGGATGGTGACAAGCCTTCCCATGAAATCTGATAACTCTCCCTTCTCTGAACTGGGTTTATCTTACTACCTTCTTATCTTCCTTCCTTCAGAAAAGGACACTTTTTTTTTTTTTCTAAGCCTCTGAAGCTGTGTTTGTATGAGAATATATATTTTTATGCTCTCACATTTGAATAACAATTTGATTGGATAAAGAGTTTTAGGTCTCAAGTTTATTTTGTTTCTTAATTTTTAATTTCTAGGAGACAGGATCTTGCTGTCACCCAGGCTGGAGTGCAGTGGCGTGATCATAGTTCACAACAGCCTTGAATTCCTGGGCTCAAGTGATCCTCTCACCTCAGACTCTTGAGTACCTGGGATTACAGGAACATGCCACCATACCTGGCTAATTTTAAAAGCTTTTTGTAGAGTTGGGGTCTTGCTATGTTGCCCAGGCTGGTCTTGAACTCCTGGCCTCAAATGATTGTCTTCGTTCATTTTCCTCCATTTCTTCCTTTGTATCGATTTCGTTAGGCCTATGCAATTTATTCATTTCAGCTGGGCAAGGTGTTCATGCTTGTTGGTTCATCCCAACACTTTGGGAGGCAGAAGCAGAAGGATCTCTTGAGCTCAGGAGTTCGAGACCAACTTGGGCAACACAGTGAGATCCTGTTTCTACAAAAATGAGTAATAAATAAAGCAATTTATTCCTTTCAGATGTATTTTCAGTTCTAGATTCTCTATTTTGTTAGTTTTTTTCTCTGCTCAAATTCTGTCTTCTCTCAATCATTCTGCCTCTTTTCCTTTTTCTTTAACATAAAGAAAACTTTTAATGGAATTTTAAAGTCTGTCTAAATTCCAACACGTGGGTGATCTGTAAGGTCTTTTTCTGTTGACTGTTTCTTCTTTAGATTATGTGTCATAATTTCTTGCTTCTCAGACATAGTGTGTATAAGAACACTGGAAATCAAAGTAGGAATTCCTCCACCAGGATGAACACGCTCTCGTCTCCACCAGGTAGTGGGGTTGAGCAGCTGGCCTGTGATATCACCAGGAGTTGAGCTGGGCTGGAGCTGGAGCAGTTTTAAGTAGTTTCGGCTCAATATACGTTTTGAATGCTTGAGGATTTGAACATGCCTCTCCCTCCAGGCGGACTCGGATCGAATCCTTGTGAGACTATGGAATCGCTCCCTGCTGTACAGACCAGCCCCTGGCTTCTCATCACTTGTAACGATCCTGTGGGTGAGACCTGGTGGGTGCCGGGAACTCGCGTCTGTGTCGATGGTGCTTGTCCCACAGCATGACCAGTGTGGCTGCAGGATGAACGCAGGCAGCAGCCTCAACCTCTGCATCCTCAACGTGACAGGTTAAATGACAGGACTTCACAGGCTTCATGGAGCTCCTCCAACATGACAGTGACAGCCACGGTACTTTGTGGCTGTCTGCACGCTGACCAAATGGATCTCTTCAATGTTTAAAAAATTTCGCTATCTCACATCTGACATCGCTGTTGAGAAGTCCGACGTCAAGCTGGTTCTCGTTCCTCTGTACATGACCCGTTCTTCCCTCTGGAAGTTAGAAGTTTTCCCATGTGTCCGGGATATTCTGGTATTTGACTGGAATGGGTCTGGCATTTGTTCCCCTTTGCTCCTGTCTGATGTCCCGTGGACGCTTTTAATCCGCTGTTCATCCGGAGCTTGGGGAATTTAACGCCCTGGCCACTCATCCTTCATTTTTATTTTCTCTTCTTCGTGGGCTCCAACGGTCTCAGCATTGGCCATGCCTTCTACCCTCTACTGCACCAACAATTTCTTTTTTTCTTTTCTTGAGCCAGAGCCTTGCTCTGTTACCCAGGCAGGAGTGCAGGTGGTGTGATCTCACCTCACTGCAACCTTTGCCTCCCAGGTGTAAGCGATTCTCCTGCCTCTGCTTCCCAAGTAGCTAGGACTACAGGCATGTGCCACCACACCCAGCTAATTTTTGTATTTTTAGTAGAGACAGGGTTTCACTATGTTGGTTCATCATGCTGGTCTCCAACTCCTGATCTCAGGCGATCCTCCTGCCTCAGCCTCCCAAAGTGCTGGGATTACAGGTGTGAGCCACTGCACCTGGCCCCTACGTTTTCTTTCTGATTTATCTATCTTTCCCTGCTTCTTTCTGGGAAAGTTCTTCAAGCTGATCTTTCAACTCACCAACTTACTCTTCATCTGTATCCATTTATATATTGTCTGTTATTTTAACTAGGATAGTTCTTCACCTGCTTCTGCCCACTTTCTTTTTAAATGATTTACCGATCCTGTTTTGGATGGCCAATGCCGTGTTTACTTTGTAAATCTGTCACGGTTATTTTATACTGTGAATCCATTTTCTTTTTCTGTACAAGATGGGGTCTTGCTCTGCCCTCAGGCTGGAGTTCAGTGTCAGGACCACGGCTCACTGCAGCCTTGACCTCCCGGGTTCAAGTGATCTCCTGCCTCAGCCTCCCGAGTAGCTGGGACTACAGGCACGTGACACCATGACCAATTTTCAAAATGATTTGTGGAGATGAGGCCTATGTTATGCTTGCTAGTCTCAAATTCCTATGCCAGTCCATCTTCTCCACTTCTGCTTCCAACCGTACAGGTCATCTGGACTTTTATTACTGGTCTCAAAAGAGACAGATGTACTTCTGAGGGTTCTCAATACCCTGACTGGTCACTCACCTTCTCCAAGGATCCCGGCTTCTCATCTGGCATTGTACAGGGGGAAGAGGCACTGGGAGGGGGTTGTCTCCAAGACATGGGAGCTCACCTTAAGGCCTGGAAGCCCAGAAGGAAAGGAGGGATACCTGAGGCCAGGTATTCCCAGACCCTAACCTGAGTGAGGCCATATGGGTTGGCCTTGGTTTGGCGGGCACGTGGAAGATGGTGACGTGCTTATGTGCCCCATTCATCTCTGGGTGCTGCCACCCACCCTCCCTAGGCTGATTTGTTTAAAACTTGCTTCATAAAAACGAGCTCACATCGCACAGACTTTCCGATGCACCATTCGGACTGCCCTGGCGTGATGTGATGCACCTGCAGTGTGTTAATGACCCCACTTCTCCAGGGACTTCGGTCAGAGGGGGCCTTGTCTCTAGGCTGTGCACCCCCGTTCCCAACCCAGATGGGTGGGACCTCAGTGACAATGCTCTCTGGGGCAGCACTCCTCAAATGGCTGCAGCAGGAGGGGGATCTTGTTGAAATCAGGCTCTGATTCCACAATTCTTCAAGGGGCCAGGAGTAGGAGGTGGACTCTGAATCTGCATTTGCCTCTTTAGGACTCTGCCCTTGGGCTTTCTCTTGGCCTCAGCTACTGCATCTGCAGAGGGGGCATCTGGGTGTTTGACCCCCTGCTCCAGGAAGCCTTAATGAGTGTCTTGTGATCACGACCACTGTCACCCAGGTCCACATTCACAGAGAGGAGACTGAGGGAGGAGGGGCAGGACCAGGTCAGAGCTGGACATCCAGGCCTGGGCCTGCAGCCCCCGTGCTCCTTTACATGGCTCCAGGGAGGAAGGTGTGGGCCCCGCCTGACCCACCCAAGGGCCCGCAGAATCACCGAGGCACTGGGGAGGCTCACTCCAGACACCCTGTGGCTGGCAGACCCGGATGCGGCTGGGGGTGCTCAGGCTGTAGCCGCGGTCACATGCATACAGGGCCATGGCGCCCAGCCGCGTGCCGTCGAAGCGCAGCGTGGCGTGCTTCACCTCCTCCGGGGGGCCGCAGTCCACCTCTGCAAGGCACAGCAGCCGGTCCTGCACATCCTGAGCCTTCCCGGCCCCTCTCCACCGCTCTGCCCTCTGCCTGACCTGGCTGCAGGGCCCAGGGACGTCCTGCACCCGCACTGCCCTTCACAGGGGACTTCTGGGGCCTGGCTGCCGAGATGCTTGTTTCCTTCTTCCCATTCCTGCCCTGCCCAGCTCTGCAGGGAGTAGCAAGAAGACCCACGCCCCCACGTGACCCCTGGCCCTCTCACCTGCCTGGCACCGGCGTCCCATGTACCCAGCTTGGCAGTGGCAGAAGAAGTCCGCGCCTCGGTCCTCACAGGTGCCCCCATTCACACACGGGCTCCGGAAGCAGGGGGATGGGGCTGCCAGAATGCAGGAGGGTCCTGGTCACTGCGTCGTCCCTGAAGGCTTGGGACTGCATGGGCATCCAGCCTCGTGCACCCAGCTCCACCTCCTGCACCTCCAGAGCCTGGGCCAGCCCTGCCCATGGGCCTGTTTATACATCTGCAGGGCGGCTGCACCCCTGGCCTGGCCTCCCACTACCTTACCTATCTCACAGTGCCGCCCGGAGAAGCCTGGGGGACAGTCACATTTGTATTTGCCAATGTAGTGGAAGCAGGTGCCACCGTTGTGACAGGGGCCAGAGGCACACGAGTCTGGCTTCCCTGGAAGTAGAAGGCACCCAGCCGGGTCAAGGGTCAGCCCACCACTCCTCCCAGGTTCCCCAATGTCCCAGAGCTGGAGCCTCTTCATGAGAAGCAGAACCGCAGCTGGCGGAGAGGGTGTGTCAGGGGCCCCAGCTCAGGGCTGGCCACTCATTCCTGCCCTCCCCACCATCCCTGGGGGCCACACTGATCTCACAGTGCCTCCGGTGAAGTGGTGGGGGCAGGTGGCCAGTCACTCCCGCCCTCCCCACTGCCCCTGGGGGCCACACCTATCTCACAGTGCCTCCCGGTGAAGCCAGCCGGTCACTCCCGCCCTCCCTCCGCCTCTGGGGGCCGCACCTATCTCACAGTGCCTCCCGGTGAAGCGGTAGGGGCAGCTGCAGTGGTACTCACTGCCCGCCTCCTTGCACGTGCCCCCGTTCCGGCAGGGCCCTGAGCTGCACAGATGTGGCTGGGCTGCGTGGAAGGACAGAGAGGCAGATGAATGGGGCTGGCTGTTGCCCTGCAGAATGCCTACATCCTCCTGGCGTCTCCTCAGTCCTCTGGTGCTAGTGGGGGCTGGAAGGCCAGGCCTGCTTCTTGGCTGAGCCCCAAGGCCCGGCCACAGTAGGGGCCAAGCGGGTCTGCACATGTGGCAGGAGGCGGGGGTGGGGCTTGCAGGCTGGAGACCCCAGCTCAGCCTCAGACCAGCCCTCTGCACGCCTTTCCCAGGCTCTGGCAATGGCTGGGCCCTTCCTGGTGGAGAGCCAGCTTCACCACTGCAGCAGGAGCAGCACCCCTCCTTCCTGCCACGGGCAGTCCCCATCTGACAGGAAGTGGTTGAGGCTCATTTGCCGTGACATTGGGGCCACGGCAGTCAATCTGGGCTTCTGTGTTTTCTGTACCTGCACTGGTATTGCCACGTTTTCTCTGGGTCCTGACAGTTCCTGGGCCCCCAGGGAGCTCAGCTGCCCAGGCCTGTGCTTGAGGCAAGCACACATCGAAAGCCGTCTGCTAAACCAAGCACATCTATCCTGGCACCTTGACGACCACACTGTCACAGGGCTGGTGAGGAGCTCCAAATCCTTGTACTCCTGGGTGTTCTGAGCGGCAGGAGGGGCCGGCCCCGTGCTCACTCCTCTCCCCCCAGCCCTCACCCCCAGGGGCTCCCGCGCTGCAAGTCCAGGCTCTGGCTGCCCCACCCCTGAGGACAGCCATTCCTGTCTCTTCTGTGCTCCTTTTGGGTTCACAGGCCTCAGCATTGGTGGCCTGTGTGCTCGCAGAAGCTGGGACCTGGGAGGAGGGCTGTGCAGTTCCTGGGATGGGCACAGAACCAGTGGGGCAGGGACACTGGGTACTGGCAGTTTGGCCTAGTTAGGAGGTGTGGGCTCTGGCTGGACACCCCTTGGGTGTGGTGGCCTCCATACCACTGGTGGGTGTGAGCCGGGCTAGGGCCAGAGTGGACTCCGGGCAGGGCCCGTGAGGGGCCTCAGGGTGGTCCTAGGAATGTGTTAAGATGTCATCAGAGCTTGCGAGGAACCAAGCAGTTGGGGTCTTCTCTTTGGAAAGCTGCTGTGTCTCTGCTGCGGGGGTGTGGGGAGCCCCTGGGTTCACAGCTGAGACTTCAGGGTCTTGCCCTCAGGGGTAAGGAACAGAGCAGGGGAGAGGCCATGGGAAGGCCCCACACCAGTCCAGGCTGTGGGGGGTACCAGAGGCCCTGAACCCTAGAGAGAGTGCAGGCCACACTGGGGTCAGTCAGCCCCCTCGGCACTGGCCACTGAGGCACCGACACGTCTGGGGGTCCTGACCATTGCTTCAAACTGCACGCAAGGGACAGTCTTGGTGGGCACTGGCAGGGACAGCTGCACCTGCACTGTGCTTACGGAGAGATACTCCTATTTTCAAGCAACTAAATGTAGTAAAATTCGACATTCTCCATGCTGAATTTGAGCAAAATCCTAAGGAAATTTTTAACATAAAATTTAAAACAATGATTCTAAAACCTATTTGGAAAAATGCTGAGCAGGCAACGAGCTCTATTTTGAGAAGAGCAAGGTAATGAGCGGTAGGCCTGGGACTGGCGCGGATCAGAACCGCCCAGGGGTGAGGGGCTCGTCTCAAAACGCACGGACCGAGCAGCGCAGCAGGCCGGGCTCCAACGAGGTCAGCAGCTCCCAGACAGGCCGGAGGCCGGGGCCGCGGGCGCTCTCCGAGGTGCTGACGCCCGGCCCGCCCTACCTTTCTCGCAGTGCTTCCCGTGGAACCCGCGCGGGCACTCGCAGGTGTAGGAGTCGTCATGGGCGTCGCAGGAGCCTCCGTTGAAGCAGGGGTCCGAGTCGCAGGGTGATGGCAGGGCTGGGGGCGGGGGGCACAGGGTGGGCCTGGAGCTCATGCTGCACCCGTGTGGGCGGCCAGAGGCTGGGGGGGCACCTTGCCTGCCCGGGTTACCCTGACACCCTGTCTGGAACCAAGGCCGCTTACAATGCACTCTGGGCATCTGGATTCCTGAGTGGGCTCTGAGCCCCTACCTGGAATTTCTTTTTCTTGATTTTGGGAGAACTCGCCCCTCCCTCTTCCATGAGGTAGCCTTCCTGACATCACTGCCAGCATCACGTCATTATTCTACATAATTCTACATGTTGCCAGTGATAAACCATCGACACACCAACAAACGCGCAGCAGTCACGCATTTACCCACACGTGCCTAACGATGTATGCGTCACGTGCTGGGGCTCAGGGAAGAGCCACATGGCGCTTGCGGACTCGAGAAGGCGCTTTTCCACCTGCGAGCTTCCTCCCTGGGGTGGAGGAGACACCCAGCCCCGTGCTACAGGAAGGCTATTGAGAGGCTCGCCCAGGTGCCAGCTCTCCCAGGAGTCAGAAGGGAAGCAGGGACTCTGGCCTCCGCCTGCCTCACTCCCACTTTCTCCCTGGCTTCCGTCCCGGCCCCCGGCCCAGCAGGTTCGGCCCCCCGCCACTCACAGTGGCTGGCATTGTGGTCGGTGTGGCAGACGCACAGGTACCTCCCGCTGTGCTCCATGCAGTAGCCCCCATCTGGGCACTGTGTGTTCATGTTGCAGGGCATGGCTGTGATTTCTGGAGAGAAAGGAAGAAGCCCATGCCATATCCCGCATGTCTTCTGGCAGACCTCAAGTCCTTGTCAGGGATGGGGCTTCCCAACACCCAGTGACCCCAACAGGTTCAGGCACTCTTGTGGCCAGGCCCTCCCGGGCTGGGGGAGGAACCACTGCTTGAGAGTCTGGATCTGTGGACCCCAGCCCAAGCCACCCTCATTTCCTGGTTATGAGGATGCTCAGGGACAGGGCAGGAAGGCTGCCCTGGGCACCTACCAAATTCACAGAGGAGCCCAAAGAATCCCAGGGGACACTGGCAGAGGGTGGTGTTGGTGCCCATGCAACTGCCTCCGTTGTGGCACTCACAGCCACTGGAGGTTCCTGCCACAAAGAGAGGGAGGAGCCTCCCATGTGGGGGTGCAGAAAGATGGCACCGTCGCTCCAGACCTGCCCTGCTCCTGGCCAACTTCCCACACAGATGCAGTGTACACACACTCACACACTTCTCGGGGTGTTTCCCACACAGATGCAGTGTACACACACTCACACACTTCTCGCGGTGTTTCTCACACAGATTCAGTGTACACACACTCACACACTTCTCGGGATGCTTCCCACACAGATGCAGTGTACACACACTCACACACTTCTCGGGGTGCTTCCCACACAGATGCAGTGTACACACACTCACACACTTCTCGGGGCGCTTCCCACACAGATGCAGTGTACACACACTCACACACTTCTCGGGGCGCTTCCCACACAGATGCAGTGTACACACACACATACGCTCAAGTTGCTTCTTGGGTATTCCTTGCATGCACCCACAGGGGCCCTGCCTGGGTCTCCTGCCCCAGCCCCAAAACGGCAGCCCTTGCAGCCCAGACGCACTCTCCCTGCAGTCCAGGCCCATGAAGCCTTCGGGGCACTCGCACACGTAGCCCTGGTCCGCATGCACACAGGTGCCCCCATTGTGGCAAGGGGCCGAGAGGCAGGCGTTGGGAACTGGGCGGTCTCCTGCAAAGAAAGACAGTGGTCACCAGCGGCCACGCAAGGAGTGTGGGGAGAGTGGTCTCCCCGCCCAGCCCCCACAGCACCTTTGGGTTTTTAACCTCAGCTCTCATTCCCAAGTGGGACTTAAGCCAGAACTTCTGGAAGCAGATTTGTAGCCACTCTGCACCCCGGGGCGCTCAGGATCTCCCAGCTCCTTCTGTGGACTGACAAGCAGCACTGGGCAACCACCCAGGGGCCAGGGGCCTCCACACGTCTGGCCAGGCATCCCTATCAGCGAAGTAATTGGGATTTTCCAGGTATCTTTCTGCTGTTCATCTCTAGTTTAATTTTGCTATGGTCAGAAAACACAATCCGTTTCAATGTATTGGGCCTTACTGATGGCCCACAATGTGGTCTTTGATGGCCATGAGCACTTGGGAATAATGTGAGGGCTTTGTAAATGCCACGGAGGCCAAGCTCAGGTCTTCTGCAGCTCTACCGACTTCCTGTCTACACGCTTCGTCCGCCACTGCGAGGGGAGGCCGAAACCTCCACCAACACTCATGGACCTGTTTCTCCCTGCAGTTCAGTAGCTCTTGCTTCGTGAATAGGTGTTAACAGGCACAAGTGTATCTACAGTTATGTTTTCTGGATGTATTGACCCCTTTATCCTTATTAAAGTGCCTCCCCATTCCCGGCGACATTCCTTCACGTTTAATTTATTTGATGTTAATATAGCCACTATAGCAATATCTCGATTAGTGCTTACCTAATCCTACTTTTTGGGTTTTAAAAGATGTTGTTTCTTTGTGTGCTTTTAAATTTGTCTTTGTAAATTAGTATACGGTAAAATTGACTTTGGTTCACTGCACCCCTATGAATTTTAACACATACATAATTTGCTTAACCCCCACCAAAATCTGGATACAGGACATTCCATCTCCCTAAAAGACTTCTTTGGTCTGTCTCTTCAGAGTCACAGAGCTCCTGTTACACCTCAGTACCTGGCAACTACTGATTTGTTCATCACTACAGTTTTCTTTGACCAAAAACACCATTGAGTGGAACCACGCGGTATATCATCTTTGAGATCCACCCAAGTTGTCATATGTATCAATAATTGGTCCTTGTTATGGCTGAGTAATATTCCACTGTACAGAGGTTCCACAATTTGTCTATCCATTTATCTTTGGAGTTTGGTGATTATAAACACATAATATAAACATCTGTGTATAAATTTGTGTGTGAACATAAGTTTTCATCTCTTCAGAGTTAATACCAAGGAATGGGATTGCTGGGTCATATTAGAAGCATATATTAACCTTATAAAAAACCTGCCAAACTGTTTTCAAAGTGGCTGAACGATTCTGCATTTCCACTAAAAATGTGTGACAGTCCCAGCTGTTCTGCATCTGTATCAGGTCAGTATTATATACGTATTTTAAGATGTTCTAATGGGTTTGTTGTGATTTCTCATAGTGGCTTTTATTTGCATTTCACTAATGGCTGATATTAATGACAAGAATATTTTTTCATCCGTTTATTCTCCTCCACATACGTATCTTTTGTGGCCAAGTGACCGTTCAAGTCTTTTGTCCATTTTTTAAATTAAGTTGTTTTCTCACAGTTGAGATTTGAGATTTCTTGATGTATTCTGGTCACAGGTCCTTTGCTGGGTGTGGGTTCTGCAAACGTTCTCTCCTGGTCTGTAGCTTGTCTTTTTGTTCTTCTAACCATGTCTTTCACAAAGCAGAAGTTTTAAATTTTGATGAAGTCTAATTTGTGTGTGTGTGTGTGTGTTTTAATGAATCATGCTTTTGCTGTCTTATCTAAGAAGACTTTGCCTAAGACTAGGTCATAAATATTTTTTTGGCCTATATTTTCTTCTAAAAATGTTATAGTTTTATGTTTTTATGGTCTATGATTCATTTTGACTTAATCTTTGTATAAGGTGTGAGGTTTAAGTTGAGGTTCATTTTTTTAAATAAGGATATCTAATTGTTTCAAATCCATTTGTTGAAAAGATTATCCTTTCTCTGTTGGATTGCTTTTAAATCATTTTCAAAAGTTAATTGGCCATACTTGTGTGGGTCTAATTCTGGATTTTCCCTTCTGTTTCACTGATCCATGTGTCTGTCCCTTTGCCAATATCACACTGAATTGATCACAGTGGCTTTACAGTGAATCTTAATACCCAGTAGTGTGATTCCTCAAAAATTTATTCTTCATCAAAATTGTTTTGGCTTTCTAAATTCTTTTTCTTTCTATATAAATTTTAGAACCAGTTTGTCTATATTTACAAAAGATTCTGCTGAGACCTCTGTTGGAATCATGTTAAATGTATAAATCAATTTAGAGAGCACTGCCATATTTACTATGTTGAGTCTTCTAAGCCATGAACATGGTATGTCTATTTATTTACTTGATCTTGATTTCCTTCATCAGCTCTTTGTAGTTTTTCAGCATACAAATTCTCTAATGCTTTATTAGATTTATTCTAAAGTCTTCCAACTTTAGAGGAGCTATTATAAATGGTATTGTCTATAAAATTTTGGATCAGATTACACAGATTCCTCCAACTTGGGGGGGCTCAGGAGTTCATAAATAACTTTATGGAGTTACTGTCCTAAGATTCACCCTCCATAGACTCCTGAGTACTTCCCAGTTTTCTGGGGCTACCTTTTTTAGTCCTCTGGCAAGAAAGCTGGGCTTTTATTTCTCTACCTTGCCACTTATTTATAATGATGGCATTCATTACTGGGGCCAAGCGATGGGACAACAGAGAAAGGGAAAAACAACAGCGAAGGGGAAAACAATACCCAACCCCTTTAAAAGCACAGTGCCTCCAGCTGGAGAGAAAGCTTTCCCTCCCTCACAGTTTAAAGACATCTGAGAGTTCCCCAACTTCTGCACTGTCAGCCCTGCTTCTTAAGCCTGACTAGAGGACTTCTCTGGAGCACTCTTTTTGTCCATGTGGATGCTCACTTCTGGTTTTGAGGTGTCTTTGAGTCCAAGCTGGGGGGATACCACAGCAAAAAACAAAAAATGGTAAACTCACCACTGGTTTGGTGGTACTTCGAAGCTTGGTCTTCTTCCCCAATCCACCTGCTACTACTTACTTTTCAGAGTCCTCTGATAGCTACTCCATGCATTTTGTCCAGGAGCTTAGCTGTATTCAGTGGGGGAGAGACAGGGATAGAGTGTGCTTACTCTATCTTTCTCAGAACCAGACACCCATTCTATTACTTTAAAATTATCCGTGTCTTTAGAGTGGGTTCTTGTGATAGTATGTAGTTGGGTATGCTTTTCAGTTTAGTTTGACAATCCTTGCCTTTTAATTCACGTTTAATCATTTTTCACTTGAGCGTAACTACCAGTACGACCAGATTGCACCTGCCACCTCGCTGTTGGTTTTCACGTGTCCCACTTCTTTCTTTTTTCCTCTTTTCTTGCCTTCTGGATTGAGTATTTGTAGGATTCAATTTCTACCTCCACAGTTAGTTTATTGGTTGTAATTCTTTATTCTTATTTTTCACTTGTTGTTCGAGGGTTTACAGTGTATATCTTTTACTTACGCAGCCTACCTTCAAACAATGTTACACCCCTTTATATAATACAGGGACCTTACAATACTACCTATCTTTTCTGTTGGGGTTGGTAAACTATAACTCACAGACCAAATCTTGCCTTCCATCAGTTTTTAAAAGGACAGTTTTATTGGAACATTGGAACACAGCCACACCTATTCATTTATGTATTGTCTGTGGTTGGCTGCTTTCACACGACAGTGGTAGAGTTGAATTGTGATAGAGACCATGGCTCAAAAAGCCAGAAGTATTTACTCTCTGGCCCTTTACAGAAAAACTTTGCACACCTTGGTTTATATTATTGGTGTCATCTATTTTATTTCTACATACATTATAAGCTTCATTATTTTACTTTAAAAATTATCTTTAAAGAGATTAAAAAGTCTTCAACCCACATAGTTATCATTTTTAACACTCTTCAGCCCTTTGCATAGATCTAGATTTTCCTTTGGTACCAGTTTTTCTTCTTCTGTCTAAATAATTTCCTTTAACATTTTTTTTGTAATGCAGGGATGCTGGTGATGAATGCTCTTCACTTTTGTTTGAAGAAGTCTTTATTTCAGCTTAATTTTTGAAATACAGTATTGCTGGTAATATAGTATGCTAGGTTGGTGGTTTTTTCTTTCAGTAATTTAAAGGTGTTACTCCAGTGTCTCCTGGTTTGCATTGTTTTTTGATGAGAAGTCTGTTGTCATTCTTGTTTCTCTGTATGTAATGTGGCTCTTTCCTCTGGCTGTTTTTAAGATTTTTTATCAGTTTTCAGCAATTTGATTATGGTATGGCTTTGTGTGGTTTTCTTCATGCTTTTCTTGGAAATGTGGGTTTTAGTTTTCACCAAATTTGGAAAACGTTTGGGTATTATTTCTTCACATCCTTTTTCTGTAATACTCCTTTCCACACCCATCTCCATCCTCCTTCTCAGACTCCAGATACACGGCTCCTCCGTGCTGAATACTGTTCTGCAGGTTGCCAAGATCTCTTCTCTTTATTTCAGTCTTATTCTCTCTGTGACACACTGAATTGTTTCTGTTTCACTGTTCAGGTTCACTGATCTTTCCTTCTGCAATATCTAACCTGCTGTAAATACTATTCAGTGTATTTTAAAAACTCAGATATATTTTTCATCTCTACAAGTTTTAAAATATACCTCTACTTCTCATTGTTTTTTTCCCCTCAATAATCTTGAGCATATGGTGCATATTCATAACAGATAAACATTTGTATCTGCTAATTTGATCACTGCTGTCATTTCTGATGCCTATTTCTATTGATCTATTTTTCTCCTGGCTGTGAGTTACCTTTTACTTCTAATAATTTTTGACTGGGTATTTGGATTCCGCTGTATTACTGCTATACTCCTGTTAAGGAGTGTAGGATTTTATTCTGACGCATAGCTAAATGACTTAGGATCCATCTGGTCCTTCTAAAGCTTTCTTTAAGATTTGTTATGTGCAGGTCTATATTAGTTTTTAGTTCAGCACTTATTTATCCCTGCGACTAAAGTGACAACCCACTGAGAACTCTACACATCGATTCCCAGCCCCGTTTCAGTTCCAGGAATTGTCTGATTAACTGCCCATGGTGGTTCTTTCCCCAGGCTGTGGATTTCACCCTGAGTCAGGAAATACTGAGCCACAGTTCAAGGAAGTATCCTCTTGATCTCATGCTCCCTCCTGCCTCAGGAGCACCCTTTTCTCTGGTATTCTGCCCCACAAACTGTAGCCATGGAACTAGGATCTAAGCCTCAATTCAGAGGGACTGCTGGATTCTCAATTCCTCCTCCCAGCATAGTGGCCTGGAAACTGCCCCCAGGCAGAATCTGGGGCAATCATAGGGCTCACCTCATTTGAGTCCCTTTTCTCTGGGATGACAGGCTTGTGCTGTCTGTTGTCCAATGGCTGAAAAAGGGGTTTCCCAGATTTTGCCTGTTTCTAGATGTTGATAGTGAGAAGGAAATTCCCAGAGCAGTGAATGCTTCCTGGCCAGAAGGAGAAGACGAGAAAGTCTTCCTTATGGTCCCCAGTTTTTGGCCGACTTCCTGTCAGACCTGATTAGATTATCAGCATTTGTGCCTTGTAATATAGTCAACTTATATTAGCAAAAGAGTTGTCAATTGTTTCTTTCTTTCCTTTTCTTTTTTTTCACTATCCACCTGGCGGAACCGTTCCCTTTCCTTTTCTTTTTTTTTTTGAGACAGCATCTTACTCATTCTGTCACCCAGGTTGGAGTGCAGTGGTGCGATCTCAGCTCACTGCAACCTCTGCCTCCCTGGTTCAAGCAATTCTCTAGCCTCAACCTCCCGAGCAGCTGAGATTATAGGTGTGCACCACCACGCCCAGCTAACTTTTGTATTTTTAGTACAGATGGGGTTTCACCATGTTGGCCAGGCTGGTCTCGAACTCCTGACCTTAAGGGATGCACCTGCCTCAGCCTCCCAAAGTGCTGGGATTACGGGCGTGAGCCACTGTGCCTGGCCAGTCGATTGTTTCTTATTATCCACTTCTACTTCTGTACAAAACACGGTCTATCTGCAAAAATCTTTTGAAACCACTTATCTGTTTCCTGACATGAATTTAGTGAAATACACTGATACTTAGATAACAATCTGGGTAAAGTGAGCTGTGACACGAACAGTGACTTTAAAGCAGCCTAACAGGTGAGGCTGCCTCCTCCCCGCCTGCCCTGCAGAGCACTACCCTCCCCTCAGGACACACCCTGGCTTCTCATGCACTTGGCAAAGACTGAGAGAGGGCCCATGACCCTCTGTGTCTTACAGGTAAAATGTAATTTCCTCCTTAATTTTTAAACCAAAAATAACCTGAATAGTTTGACTTTAGCATCTCCCTGGAGAGAAGCAGCACCTGCTGTGTCCACAGAGGCTGGCACAGTGGGTGAGCCTCGGGAGGCTGTGTCCACAGAGGCTGGCACGGTGGGTGAGCCTCGGGAGGCTGTGTCCACAGAGGCTGGCACGGTGGGTGAGCCTCGGGAGGCTGTGTCCACAGAGGCTGGCATGGTGGGTGAGCCTCGGGAGGCTGTGTGACTATCAGACATGAAAGCCCTGCTTTATACTGTGGGCTGTAATCTCCAGTTGGCCTTTTAATTCCCCTAACAGGTCACAACTAGCAATTAAACAATAGAAAACAGAATAAAAAATAGTAGCTTTCAGCACATGTAGTAAAGGCCAGTTTTCCTTCTGATTCCCATGACTTTCCCTCGTGTGGTGAGGATTCTAGAGTAGGAAAGAAAGACGTGAAAAAGCCAAGAATCACCCAGGCTGGAAGAGGAGCCTTGGGAACTGTCATCCCTCCCGGGATTTCACAGATGGAAACCCAGGCCCAGAGACGGGGAGCGGTTGCTCAGCCTCACACAGCACACTGGCGACAGAGCGTCCATCTTTTGCTTCCTATTTTCCCTGCAGCTGGTGGATGGGCAGGAAGCGTTGGGGAGTGGGAAGAGGGCAGAGGCAGCCCCCACCCTACAGGCAGGTGTGGGTGAGTCAGACGGCAAGGCAGGAAGGGAGTGGCTATGGTGTGTTCACCACACAAGGCCGCCACTGCCCATGGTGGGCAGCAGGCACCTGGCCAGTTACCTGTCTCGCAGTGAGGTCCCGTGAAGGGCTCTGCGCACAAGCAGGTGTAATTCCCCACGAGGTCGACACAGGAGCCTCCATTCAGGCAGGGCTCAGAGCTGCAGTCATCCACATCTGAGGGGCAGCAGAGGTGGGGGCGTGGCTTGAGCCGGGCCATGGCCACCCGGTGCCCAGCACCTGGTCTCCGGCAGGAGCCCCCTCCAACCCTAGGGCAGCCACTCACCTGTCTCGCAGGCGGCTCCGGTATATCCAGCCTGGCACACGCACACTGCAGAGCCCCTCTCCACCCGGCACTGGCCACCATTGTGACACTCTTTGGTGTCACAGGGGGACTGGGCTAGAGTGAAGAGGTGTAGACGGGACATTGGACTGCCATCTATGGTCACCTGATGGGACAGAAACCCCTGGGACATACACTGAGCCCCACTCCCGGCTGGCCTGCAGGGCGGGGGGCCTGGCAGGCAGATTCCTGAGGGGTGGCAGTGAAGGAAGAGGCCTGGCCAGACAGCCTGGACTGGCCACCTGAAGCGCCGTCTGAACTGGGTCTAATTCAGCAAAGTTGGGATGGAGGGAGGGGTGTGTGTGCTGGGCGGGACAGAGGTGTGCAGGAACCCACTCCCACTCTTGGGCAATGGTCTATCCCCAGGAGGCTTCCATGCCAAGCAGACTGTGACAAGAGCTGTTGTCGAGGATGCAGGCTGTGACTGAGCGTGGAAGGGTGGGCAGCGCCCAGGGTGTGGGAGTGGCACCTGGGGTGAGCAGCTGGGTGGGCAGCCAACGGCCTGTGCAGGAGCAGCCAGGGCAAAGGGACTCTGGCTCCCGGTTACTGAGTGGGCGTGAGCTTGGGGAGCCCACCCCCTGCGCTGCCTCCTCACCGGATGCTGGCCCTCCTTGAGCCCAGAGCACCTGGCCCAGGCATCCCAGGTCTCTCCTTTGCCCCCAGGCAGCAGAGGCAGAAGTGGGGGAGCTACATTCCCTGTCTTATGGACAACTCACACCCAGACGAACTCAACATAGAAACCAGAGTGATGGCCAAGGCGTGTGTCCCTCCCTGGAGTCATGGGGGAATGGTGGGGCCCTCTCCTTGGCACAGGAAAGAGACAGGAGGGCCTGGCCGCCTGGGAGGTGTGAAAGCGCTTTGGTGGCTGACAGCACGTGGTGATCCTGTCTCCCTGACCCCAACTCCACTAGGCAGAGCAGCACGCACATCCTTGCCTCTAGCTGTGGGCGTTCCTGGACTCTGGGAGGCGAGGTGGATTCCGAGACTAGGGAGCCTCTGTGGGGGGCAGGGGGGCTTATACCCAAGGCTTGGGCCACAACTGCACTGGGAAGTCCATGGCTCGGGGCTCGGCTGATGTGCTGCAGGGCCAAGATCTCAACCAGGCTCCTGGCTCCGGGCCCCAAGCCCTCAGGGGGCCTCACCAAGCTGTACATCGCAGAGGGCGAGGGGCTCGGCTGATGTGCTGCAGGGCCAAGATCTCAACCAGGCTCCTGGCTCCGGGCCCCAAGCCCTCAGGGGACCTCACCAAGCTGTACATCGCAGAGGGCGAGGGGCTCCTGGAGCCTGGGGCAAAGACAGGGAGCAGCCCGTTCCTGGGAAGCTCTGCCCAGTCACCCTTGGGAACCCTCCTCATAGGCCTGGGTGCTTCTGTAGTGAGGCCTTCCCGGCCACATTCCACAGGGAGGGCACTCAGCAGGAGGAAAGAGACCCTGTTGGCCTCCCTGGCCTTTGCCAAGGGCCAGAAGCCTGCCACGGCACCACCACCACAGAAGCCCGACTCACACCCGCCTCGCATCGAGAACACGTGGGCAAGCAGGGCAGGAGTTTCTGGACGAAGAGAAATTCCTTTGCGCGGAGTTTGCTCCGACACTCTGGCTGTGGGGAGTGGCAGGGGCTGGGGAGTGGCAGGGGCCAGGGTGCAAGGGACATTGGGGATCACTGTTGTCACCTGTGTGTGATCTTTACAACAACTGACCAGCCCATCCCACAGGTAGGAGCTGTGCTTCGCTCATTTCCATTGCACTCCTGCAGAATTTCACGCGAATGTACTTTTAGGTGCAAAATCTCTTACTGCCACTCAACTACAGTTCTCTCCAATACCAACTTGTAAACATTGGAGTGAAATACTTAAAAATAACCCCACGACCATAAATATCTGATAAGAATTGCTTATAGATAGAGTCACTATTTGAACACACGGATCTCAACAATCTACGACACGTCTTTGTAAACGACGGTGGCACAGTCAGGGACGTGCACGCTTGGCCAAGCCAGGTGGGGAAGAGCAGGTCACAGCGCTTTGATCTTAGGGGCTCCCTTTGCAAAGCTCCCTGAGCAGACCCCCATGGTAAGATGGAGAGCAGGAAAGGGGGCCCACCTTTCTTACCAGGTGGGTGAAGGGCATGGGTGAGGGGCCGGAAGAGGTGCTGGCAGGTAAGCAGAGGCTGACTCTGCCAACTGCTTCAGAAGGGCTGGGCTCTGAACTCGAAGCAGCAGTGAAGGTGGAGACGGACTCCACGCCCTGCCCGGACGGTGAGACCCCCTTGCCCGTAAGGCAGGGGCAGGAGAGAAACAGCGTCCGGGAGCAGCTCGAGGGAGCCACTGGACGTCTGTGCTCATGGCCACGTGGCTGTGCCCTTCCCGCCCACAGGGGCCCGTCTGACCCCAGAAGCACCGCATGTCCCCCTCAAGCTGGTTCTGGGCTGAGGGGGTCTGACGGCCCCACCACACCCGCAGACAGGCTCTCACCCAGGCCCTGCTGCCCATCTGGCCCTGACCCTGGCCTGGTTTGTGACCTAAGCACAGGCCTGTTCTGAGGCCTCATCCCTGGTCTGAATGCCATGGCCTTGGAAGCTTGTGTGACTGTGCTCAGGGCCCCAGCCTCCCACCCAGATATGGGCCTTTCCCTGGGCAGCCGGCTCCTCCCCTCCCCACACGTGGCCTCCCCGGGCTCCCCCGCTCCCCACACGTGGCCTCCCCGGGCTCCTCCCCTCCCTGTGCGTGGCCTCCCCGGGCTCCCCGCTCCCACGCGTGGCCTTCGCGGGTTGTCCACCTTGCAGCATGTACAGCTGCCGGACCTCCCCAGACCTCGGCCTCATTCAGCTGTCTCTCCTGCCATCCTGCACCCAGCAGGGCCCCGGAGGTCAGGGGGCTCCTCTTACCTGTCTCACAGGTAGGTCCCCCAAAGCCGGCCGGGCACTGGCAGCTGAAGCTGTTGATGCCGTGAGCGCAGGTGCCGCCGTTCTGACAGGGCTGGGAGGCGCATTCGTTCACGTCTGAAACGGGGTAGGCTGGGCCTCAGGGGCATAGCAGGATCGGGGCGTTTCCTCCGGGGCCCTGGGTTGGGCGGGGGGACGGAGAAGCAAGCCCGAGACTGGCTCCGAGGGGCAGCGGCTGCACCCGCCCATGGCGCGCACCCCAGGGGCCCACGGCATTTGGTTCCCAGTGGTCCGCTAAGCACGTCACCCACACCCCGGGGACAGAGACCCCTGACCTGGGGCCCCAGGAGCTCAGGGCCGCTGGTGGGGCCTGCAGTGCTCCCTGAGCCCAGCACAGCCAGTGCGGATGCCGCCCTGGGCCCACCACTCACCCAGGTGGCACCTCCGCCCAGTGAAGCCCGAGAGGCAGGAGCAGGTGTAGGAGGGGTTGCCCGTGACGCAGTCGTCAATGCACTTGCCGCCGTTGAGGCAGGGGCGCAGGGCCAGGCACACGGAGGCTGCAGGCAGGGAGGGGCTGGAGCCTCAGCAGCCTCGGGCTCCACTCCATGGGAGAGCCACTCCCTCCCCCCCGCACAGATGGCCGGCCTCTGGGTGCCGGGTGAGCGCGGCGAAGCAGCCAGGGTCCAGGTTTCACGTCAGGTGGGAGCAGGGGCCGTTCTGCTGCTGTGGCCTCTGGGAATGTGGCTTCCCGTGGGGTGGACTCCCCAGGGCGGCTCACACCCGCCCCTCCTGTCCCCTCCGCCCCTCCAGCACTGCCTCAGGCAGTTCTAGAACCTGGCACACTGCGCCTCCCTCCCTGTTCCTGCTGGCGCTCAGCCGCGGTGTCAGCGGTTCTGGGACAAGGTGGGCCATGCAGGGGCATGGCTGGGGCGGCAGGAGGGCTCTGTCCCTCAGATGCTCGGGGTGGCAGCTCCTGGGCTCCCTGTCCCTTGAGCCCCGACTCCCTAAGCTCAGATGCAAGCTGGGGTCCCTTCGCGCCCTATGCACGGGTAGCTGGGACCCCTCGGGTCTCCCTCACCACGGGGCCACCCGCAGCTCTCAGAGGCATCTTCCAGCTCTCAGAGGCATCAGCTCTCAGAGGCTGCGCTCCCCACCTCATGGCACGCCTCTACCCCCCAGACCCTCCACCCCCACCTACCCCGTGATGCGCCTCCACACCCCCCAAACTATCCCCCACGTCCAACCCTGTGGCATCCCCCACCCCTCACACCACGGTGCACCTGTAACCCCCACACCCCCCCGTGGCGTGGTCGGCACACCCCAGCCCTGACCTCATGTCGCGCCTGCAACCCCACCTGCACCCCGACAGTGCTGCTCCTGCCCTGTGCCCCTGTCGTGTTCTCTGGGGACTCAGTGTTGCAGAAAAGCGGCCCCTCTGCCCTGGGGGTAGCCTAGATGATCACGGCTGGCAGGTGAGTCTGGGGCAGGTCCCAGCGCGGTCTCCCTATGGCCCCGGCCTTGGCAGGGCTTCGTGGAGCCCTGGTGGAGCCATGAGTCACCTGCCTTCGCCCCACATGTAAGCAGTGATTTCAGAGGCTCCCCGGCTCCGAGGCCGCACAGCAGCAGGGCTGGGATTACACGCCCGCTTCTGCTGCCGCCTGTCTGCTCCCACGGGCCACATGTCCACCCCTGTGGGGGGACCCACCCCACCCACTTGTGCGCCCTGGGCTGGAAGGACCCCTGGAACTCCCACGTCCACGTGATGCTCGGGTGTGTCAAACAGACAGCAATCCCAGCAAGCAGCAAGCCTGCCAGCAGAAGTGGGGACCTGGGCGATAAGAGCACCTGCCTCCCCGGTGGCCCTGGGGGTCAGAGACCACGTGCTGCTCCTCCCCCAGGCCAGGAGGGAGGCCGGGTGGGAACGTGGGGAGAGCACGGGCCTCACAGTCCCAGGGACAGGCGCCCCTGGGCTCCTCCTCCCCTGAAACCTGCAGTCCCCAGAGGGTTCCCTCCAACCCGGAGCAGTGTGTGTGTGGAGGTCTTCTCTAGGGGAAACTGAGGCTCCAGGACCAGCCAGGCTCTCCTTAGTTTCGCGTGCCTGAGGTCAGCCTCCGGCCCCTCTCCGCCTCTCCTCCTTTGCCGTCAGCCCGCCCCCACCCCAAGCTGCTCCTCTGTCTCTTACTTGTATGGGCGCAGCCCCCCACGCGCACCTGGGCATCATCGATTCTGAACGCCCAGCGCCCGGGCACGCCCACATTGGTGGTGGTCTCCACGTCGGCCATGTCCGCCGTGCGCGAGCCAGGGATACTGAAGTAGCGCTGGCCGTCGCCCGCGTTGAAGCCAGCCTGGGGGCGGAGCGGGGCAGAGTGAGGGAGGCCGCTTCCCCAGCTCTACAGAGGTTGGGGTTTCCCTGCCCCCACCACGTCCCAGCCAGGTTCCTGGGGGCCAAGGAGAGGGCTGGCCCTGGCTCCCCAGCCCTGTCCCCCAGCAGCTCACCCCTGGGCTCTTGGGGCTCCCATAGGGCCAGGGGCAAGTATGACCCCAGGAGAAAGCAGGTGGCCAGGAGGCCCGTGGGGGTGTGCGCAGCCCAAAGGCACTCTTGGGCCTTCGGAGCACTGACCTGCGGCCCCTGTCCTGTTTCACTCCCCTAGCACCCGGGGTTTCCTGCCAGCGTGGTCCCTCAGGTCCCCGGCTAGGCCACACTGCAGGGCACAGGGAGCAGAGGCCATTTCTGTTGCTGCTGCAGCTGTTGATCAGGGCCTGCAGGGCGGGGCGGGCGGGGCAAAGGTGCCTTTGGGTCTGAGGATGTCTCTTGGTTTTCAGGCAGTGAGAGAGGCCTCAGGGATGGCTGCGGATGCCTCTCGCTGACCTCTGCACTGTACTGGGGGGTCTACCTACTGGGAGTCCCTGCCTACCTCACCAGCTCATGACAATGCCGGCTGTGGGGAGCAGGGGTCCGGAACACAGAGCACCCCTGCACTCGCCTACCTGCGCTGCGATGCCCCCCAGGCCGGTGGCGTTGCCCCCGCTGCTGGCGTGTGTGCCTGTGGTCCACGTGATGGACTCGTAGTTGAAGATGGTGAAGGAGAGCCTGCCGTCTGTGATGAGCACCGTCTGGAACGTGTTGACCTGCGGGGAGAGGGGGCTGAACAGGGCCCTGAGCTCCCCTTGGCCCAGGGACGCCCTGCCCTGTCCGCCTTCCCTGTACACTGCCGTTTTCCACTGGGCCCCTGGCTTGCTCAGTGTCTGTGTCCTCCAGCTGCGTAGGCAGCCAAGGCAGGACCTTGGTGGCCGCATCCTCTGCTGTCTCCCAGCACCTGCCACCCATTAGAGGCCGTCCACAACCCGCAGCTGTTGCTGGGGTGAGTGAGTGATGCACCCGGGGCAGGTGCAGGGCCAGCAAACGGGAGCAGACCCTGTCCCCCACCCTTGGGTGGGCTCAGGCTCCCGTGGGGGGGGAGGGGCAGAGCACCGAGTGTTGGCACTCACTGAGCCAGAGCCACAAATCTGTGAAATGAGCGAAACTGTACAGAGGAAGAGGGGAAAGGCACAAAGACGCGAGGGAGAGCCGTGCTGCATGGGCCCCAGCCAAGCCTTGCGGGTTCACACACTTCCGCTGCACGGGAATATCGGGTACAAAGACGCGAGGGAGAGCCGTGCTGCATGGGCCCCAGCCAAGCCTTGCGGGTTCACACACTTCCGCTGCACGGGAATATTGGCGGTCAGAGTGCAGGTAAGAGATGCCACGTGAGACTCGAGCGAAGGATCCGGACTGTTTAAGAGATGATCTGGGCACGAACAGGAGTCCCCGAAAAGCATCAGATCAGAGTGTGCCTTTCCACACACACAAATCCCCAATCCAATAAGGCTTTAAAGGGAAAGAAAAGTCCCAGAAAGTGCAGGCGAATATCAATAACTCAGGAAAGCGAAAGGACCTTCAAGTGTGACGTTTGTTCACAGCAGAAACCAAAAGGGAGCATCACATGCTTGACTGCGAAAGGCTTCTGGATACTAAGAAAAGCCGTAAGATCACACTGACGGCAAACAGCAAAGTGAAAAATGCATCTGTAACGCGTACGGCAGGTAAAACCATCGAGATCCTTAGTTCAAGAACTGCAGATCAACGAGACCAAAAGAATTACAGAAAACACGTCCAAGGTGTGAACAGACACGTCACAGCAGAAAACAACTAGCCGATAATATCAGAACAAACGCAGCACCACCAGAAATTCAAGATGTCATGGGTTAATGGAACATGACAGCTGGGGTGCAAGGAAGCAGGCCCTTTTAAATGCGGCTTCTCTGAGTATGAATGTGGAGATTGCTTTTGTTTTTTTTTTGAGACGGAATCTCCCTCTGTTACCCAGGCTGGAGTGCGGTGGCGTGATCTCGGCTCACTGCAACCTCTGCCTCCCGGGTTCAAGTGATTCTCCTGCCTCAGTCTTCTGAGTAGCTGGGATTACAGGCGCCTGCCACCACACCTGGCTGATTTTTGTATTTTTAGTAGAGAAGGGTTTCAGCATGTTGGCCAGGCTGGTCTGGAACTCCTGATCTCAGGTGATCCACCTGCCTCGGCCTCCCGAAGTGCTGGGATTACCAGTGTGAGCCACTGCACCCGGCCTGAATGTGTAGATTTTTGAGAGGAAAGTTGGAATTCTGCAGGCAGCAATCTCCCTTCTAAACATGCATGCCAGGACAGGATCGTGAATAAGGCGACTTGGGCTATGCCATGCCTGCCTCAGGCCCCTGGGATTGCAGCCGTCCTGTCGTGGGGTGCACGTGAAACATTCACGCACCGCCTGGTGGGGGGGCGAGCTTGCAGCCATTGAAGAAGATGCACGATCATACAGTGTCCATTCCACTGATGTAAAGTCAACACTAGAGAGACTACGCGCTCTGCTTCGGGAAAGCAAGCCTACGTGCTAACAGTTGGAAAACCAACGAAGATGAGAGGGCTGCAGAATGGGCCGGTGGTGCCGTGCAGGGACAGGGCGGACCAGAGCCAGTCAGCGCCCATGGGGGGCTCTGGGAGCTGGAGAGGCGCAATGAGGGCATGCACGGAGCTAACTGTCCATTTTCTGTCAGCGGGCCTGCTCCTGGAAGTGCCCCGGGCTGGGTTATGCTTCTGAGCACTTCCTGATGCCTGGCCAGGTGACCCCCTGGGCAGATGCGTCCTGTCTGCTTCATCCGGGCTGCCTGTGCAGTGCCTAGAGCACTTGCCTGTGGCTTAGAAGGTGCCCTTCCAAGGTGTTTATTAAGTGCATGAACGAACAGCTCTGCAGACGGGTGCTCTGCACCCACAGCTCTTTGCTAGGGAGTCACTGTCTGTCTTGCATGGTCATGACCCAGTGCAGGCCTGGCCACCGCAGGTGCCGAGGAAACACATCTGCCACCAGAGTGGCCACCGAAGGTGCCGAGGAAACACATCTGCCACCAGAGTGGCCACTGTAGTTGCCAAGGAAACACATCTGCCACCAGAGCTGCCACCGAAGGTGCTGAGGAAACACATCTGCCACCAGAG
>NW_022437134.1:825729-889241 GCF_009761245.1 Sapajus apella
CAGAACCATCACCACAGCTGCAGAGCAAACACATCTGCCACCAGAGCCACCATTGCAGCTGCAGAGGAAACACATCTGCCACCAGAACCATCACCACAGCTGCAGAGCCATCACATCTGCCACCAGAGCTGCCACGGCAGCTGCAGAGGAAACACATCTGCCACCACAGCGGCCACCCAGCTGCAAAGGAAACACATCTGCCACCACAGCGGCCACCGGAGGTGCCGAGGAAACACGTCTGCCACCAGAGCGGCCACTGTAGCTGCTGAGGAAACATCTGCCACCAGAGCGGCCAGCTGTCCTCATTAGCGAGTATCAGCTCACCAGAACTCATCAAGCCTGCAACATGGTGATTATTCTTGAGTCAACATTTCTGTCACGTTTGGCATTATCAAGGAATAGAGAATAAGAAGAATAACCTTCCAGTTTAACCTTTGTGTACTGGGCCATTCCAAATGGAAATTCTCCTAACTCTATCAACCCACACGCCTCTCCCTGACATGCGGGCTGCTGCTTTGGGGCATTTGGTGTTTCCCAGAGGCAGGTGGCTTCCAGGAGCATTGGGGAAGGTGGGGGCTGTGTCCTCTTCTACTCTGGCTCTGTGGTTTTGACCACATGTTCCCCTCTTGGGTATGGACCAGTGACTGTACCCCACCCACCTCCACAAGTGGGGTCCTGGTGTGGGGAGACCCTGGATCCTAGCCAGACATCCCCCCTCCCCAGGACCAGTGCCTGGACTCACGGGGGATGAAGAACTGCCGCCAAAGAAGGTCACTCGGTACCAGGTGGCAACAAAAACCCAGGTGGCAGAGAAGTCCGGGAGCTCGGGGAAGTAGCGCCTGACATCCTCCGTGGCTTGGCGCAGCGTGGCTGGGTCGGTGGCTTCCCGGTAGTACACGTCGCCTGCACGCCGGTTGTCCACGTCTGCCCAGAAGGCCGCCACCACACAGCGGTCCTTGGCGATGGGGAAGGCCACCGGGGTGAACTGAGAAACCTCCTTCAGGAAGGAGATGATCCCGTTGTTGTTTACCTGGGAGGCAGAAGGCCGGAGCGGGGACTGATGGGGCTGTGCGCAGGCAGGTGGCCCGGCAGCCACCCCAGCCTCCGCTGCCAGGCATCCTCTGAGGGGAAGCCAGCCTTGGGCAGGGCATCCCCAGGGTGGCCTGACAGCCCGTCCCTGAGATGGGACCACCAGGCCTGCTGCACCCTCTCCTGCCAGGCTGTGTGCTCAGGGCACAGGCTCTGACCTGCGTGCAGTACCCGATGCTCTGCAGAGTACCCAGCCCCAGTCGCCTCTGTGGGGGTAGGGAAGCCCCCCTTTGCGCCCTGGCCTTGGTCAGTGGGGCCTTGGGCCTGCCCAGCAGCTACTACTGCTCAGCTCTGCTCCAGCCGGAGCCTAGGAGGCAAGGCAAAGCCCCAGTATCTGAGCTAAGCCTGGAAAGGTGAGCAGGGCACACCAGGTGGGCTCAGGGGAGGGTGCCGCATAGAGCGCAGGTGGGGATGGCCAGGGGCCAGAAGGGCCAGGGAGACTGGAGGGGCTGCAGTGGTCAAATAGGGGAGCTGTGCTCGGCCGCCAGCAGTGGGGGGCCCCAGGAGGCTTCTGAGCGGCACCTCTGCAGTGAGAGGCACGTGCCCCACCCTGACCCCACGCCCGCTGCCACGTCCACGAGACAATTTCACTGCCCACCTCTCTGTGCTCTGCTTTTCCTACTTACAGGAGGGGCCATGGCTGGAATGTTTGTGTTCCCCAAATTCCTACATTGAGACCCTAACTCCCAAAGAGATGGTGCTAGCAGGTGGGGCCTTTGGGAGGTGGTGAGGTAATAAACGTGGAGCTCTCATGAATGGGATTCACACCCTAATAAAAGGAGCCCCAGAGAGCTGCCTTCTACCACTGGAGGTACATAAGAAGATGCCATCAATGACCCAGAAGAAGGCCCTCCCCGGTCACTGAGGCTGGCTGAAGTGCCTTGACCTTGGACTTTCCAGCCTCCAGAACTGTGCAAAGTAGACTTCTGGTGCCTACGAGCGATGCAGCTTGAGCTGATGAGGGCACTGGCTCTGACCTCATAGGGTGCAGGGACCGAGGTGAATGAGCTGCTGGCCTCAGTGCTCAGCTCTACACCGTCACGATTTGCCACCAGGAAGAATGTCCCAGAACCCTGCTTTTAGAAAGACCCTCTGTACTTCCCCTTTGAGTGAATCCTGGAACTGGAACTAAGATAGTCCCCGACTGGCAGCACCCCTGCCTTCCACACAGAGGGAGCACCCCTGCCTTCCACACAGAGGGAGCACCTCTGCCTTATACACAGAGGGAGCACCCCTGCCTTCCACACAGAGGGAGCACCCTGCCTTCCACACAGAGGGAGCACCCCTGCCTTCCACACAGAAGCAAAGAAAAACCCTCTCTGAAGGAAGATGGCTTCAATTTATTCCTGCAAATAATTTTTCAAATACACAATCCAGGACACAATCAAAGATAATCAGCCACCCAAGGAAGCAAGATGCCACCAAAAGGAATAGACAGAATGAGAGAAACAGCAGATACTAGAATGATCAGACTCAGAACATAAAATAACTAGGTTCAAAGAGATCAACGCAAACTTTAGAATTTTATCAGGAGAAGAGTCAAAACAAACTTGGAAAGGAAGTACAATATTGGAGGACTTGCACTTCCAGATTTCCAAACTTACTACAGATCTCCAGTAATCAGCATGGTACTGGCATCAAGACAGAATAAAACAGAACCCAGAAATAAACCTTCAATATATAATCAAATGATTTTCACAAGCATGCCAAGACCATTAGTGAGGATAGTCTTTTCAACAAATGGTTCTGGGAAAACTGGGAAAACTGGACTTCCACATGCAAAAGAATGAAGCTGGGCCCTTACCTCACACCATATATAAAAATTAACTCAATATAGAGCCAAAACTTAAACATAAGAGCTAAAACTATAAATCTCTTAGAAGAAACCATAGGGCAAAAGCTTCATGACATTGGACTTGGCAGTGATTTCTTGCTATTACACCAAAGACTCAGGCAACAAAAGAAAAACCGGACAAATTGAACTTCATGAAAATTAAAAACTTTTGTGCATCAAAATATTAACAGAGTAAAAAGGCAACCTGAAAACAGAATGAGAGAAAATATTTGCAAATTGCATATCTGATAAAGGATTAGTCCTGAATATAGAGAGAACTCCTAAAACTCAACAATAACAAAAAACTTGTTTCAAAAATGAGAAAGGACTTGAATAGACATTTCTCCCAAGAAGGTACACAAATGACCACGCAGCACATGGAAAGACATTCAACATCACTGCCACTAAAAAAACAAACCCAAGAAAGGAACGAGTGTTGGTGAAGATGTAGAGAAACTGGAATCCTCGTGCACTGTTGGTGAGAATGGAAAACGGTACAACTGCCGTGAAAAACAATGCGATTCCTCAAAATTAAAAATAGAATTACCATATGACCCAGCAATTCCACTTCTGGGTCTATAACCAAAATAATCAAAAGCAGGGCCTTGAAGAGATTTGTATTTGTGCACACATGTTCATAGCATTATTATTCACAACAGCTAACAGCTGGCAGGAACCTGAGTGTCCACTGAGGTGGAATGGGTCAACAAAATGTAGCATGTCCATACAATGGAATATTATTTAGCCTTAAAAAATAAGGAAATCCTGGCCAGGCACAGTGGCTCACACATGTAATCCCAGCACTTCAGGAGGCTGAAGCAGGTGGATCACCTTAGGTCAGGAGTTCAAGACCAGCCTAGCCAATATGGCAAAAACCCATCTCTACTAAAAATACAAAAATTAGCTGGGCATGGTAGCACATGCTTGTAATCCCAGCTACTTAGGAGGCTGAAGCACAAGAATCATTAGAACCTGGGAGGTGGAGGTTGCAGTGAGCTAAGATTATGCCACTGCACTCCAGCCTGGGTGATAGAATGAGACCCTGTCTTTAAGAAAAAAAAAAAAAAAAAAAAAAAAAAAAAAGGGTAAGGAAATCCTGACACAGGCTACAACATGGCTGAACCTTAAAGACATTATGCAAAGTAAAATAAGCTCGTCAAAAATACAAATACTATCTGATTTTGCCCATATGAGGTACCTAGAGGAGTCAAATTCATAGAGACAGAAAGTAGAAAGATGGTTTCCAGGTATGAAGGAGGAGGGGAATGGGGACTTACTATTTAATGGGATTAGAGTTTCAATTATGAAAGATGAAAAGAGCTCTGTGGGTGGATGTTGATAATGATTAGACATTAATGTGAATGTACTTTAATCACTGAACTGTACATTTAAAAATGGCTATGATATTAAATTTATGTTAGGTGTATTTTATCACAATGAAAAAATTGAGAGAAAAAGACTAGGATGAAAAAATTAACCAGGAATGTAAATTATTTAATCAAAAGACATTTAAAGAACCAAATGAATAGGACATAAGTAACCAACAGAAGTTAAGAACTGACTGGATAGATTTAAGAGCAGACTTGATGCATTGAAGGAAGACCTATGAACTGGAACTGTAAGATCAGAAGAAACTATGCAGAGTTTTGAACAGACACAAAAAGATGGAGAATACAGAAGGAAGGATGAGACATAACGGGAACAGTGAGATGACCAAACAAGTCACGACGTGGAGGGCCAGAAGGAAAGGAGACACGAAGGCAAGGGGGAGAATTTTCCAGAACTGATAAAAGACATCAAGCCATACGCTCAGCGATCCCAGTGATTCATTCACTAGCTAGAAAAATAAAAACAAAGCCACATCAAACAAACGTTGGAAATGCAGGTCAATGACAAGGAGACAACCTTAATTATTTTTTCTTTTTCTATTGCTGCTGCACAAATTATTCACAAGGAGACAATCTTAAAAAGAAAAAAAAACAGATTGTCATTAGGGACAGTGCAAGTAGACTGACAGCTGACTTCTCATAAACAACAATGAAAGGTAGAAAACGGTGGAATCACATTTTCAATGTGCTAAAAGAAAACTGCCAAGAAAAGAAAAAAACAAAAAACAAAAAACAAAACCTCAAACAAAAAAGAACACAACCGCCAACTTAAAGTCTTATACGCAGATAAAATGCTCTTTACGACGGAAGGCAAAATAAAGGCAATTCGGCTAAATAATGAATAGCAGACCCATACTAACAGAGATGTTATGGATCAGCTTCAAGTCAGAGAGAAATGTAAGATCAAAGACGTAAGAAGGCAGGAAGGGAAAATGAAATATAAAGAAATAATGTATACAGCCCTGTGAAATGGTTTAAAAAAATCTGTAGAATTAAAATTCATGACAACAATACACACTGAGTGAGGAGAAATCATGTTAAAGTGTTCCAAGGTCATTGCATTTCCCAGAAGGAGGATGACGGTATAAATGAGCTCATTAGTGAATAGTAATAAATTAAAAGTGTATATTGTATCGTCTGGGGCAGTGGTCCCCAACCTTTTTGGTAACAGGGACCAGTTTCATGGAAGACAATTTTTCCATGGACCGGGGTGGGGGTAGGGGATGGTTTGGGATGAAATTGTTCCACCTCAGATGATCAGGCATTAGTCAGAGTCTCATGAGGAGCACACAACCCAGCTCCCTCGCAGGCACAGTTCACAATAGAGTTTGTGCTCCTATGAGAATCAAATGCCGATGCTGATCTGACAGGAGGCAGAGCTCGGCGGTGACGCCCACTCTCCTGCTGCTTGCTGCCTGCTGTGAGGCCACACACAGACCAGTACTGGTCTGCAGCCCCAGGGGTTGGGGACCCCCGGTCTTGAGTATTCACCAAAAGAATAGAAACAGTGTCCATATTCTATGCTGACAGAGGGGTCAGATGGCATGACTGGCCAGGCACGGTGACTCATGCCTGAAATCTCAACACTGCAAGGCCGAGGCAGGCAGATCACCTGAGATCAGGAGTTAGAGACCTGCCTGGCCAACACAGTGAAACCCTGACTGTACTAAAAATACAAAAAAAAAAAATTAGCCAGGCATGGTGGTGGGCACCTGTAATCCCAGCTACTCGGGAGGCTGAGGCAGGAGAATCACTTGAACCTGGGAGATGGAGTTTGCAGTAAGCCAAGATCGAACCAGTGCATTCAGCCTCGGCAACAGAGTGAGGCTCCATTAAAAAATTAAAATAAATAAATAAATAAAATAAGGCATGATACATAGAACATGGCAAGAAAGGAGAGAGAAAGAAACATAAAACAGGTGGGTAATTTTGCACAAAAATGGTGGTAGAGTGACCGACCATGGTGGCTCACGCCTACAATCCGAGCACTTTGGGAGGCTGAGGTGGGCGGATCACGAGGTCAGGAGTTCAAAACTAGCCTGGCCAACATAGTGAAACCCTTTCTCTACTAAAAATACAAAAAGAAAAATAAGCCAGGCGTGGTGGCGGGCACCTGTAGTCCCAGCTACATGAGAGGCTGAGGCAGGAGGGTCACTTGAACCCGGGAGGCAGAGGTTGCAGTGAGCTGAGATCGCACCACTGCACTCCAGCCTGGGGGACACAGCGAGACTGTCAAAAAAAAAAAAAGGACAATTAATTAAACGTCGCAGTTTAAACAATCCAAATGCTAATCAAAAGCAAGAGCTGGTACAATTATATTATCACCAGATTAAAAAGCCATAAGGCAAACAGCATTGCCAGAGGCAAAGAGGGTCACTTCATCATGAGAAAGATAAAGAGCTCTGCCTTTGTGTACACCTAAGAGCAAGGCCTCCGCACACATAAGTGAAAAGCTGACAAAGGAAACAGTTCAACTCACAGTCACGGTGGGATATTCAATGTATCTTCTCTAGTAAAGGACCAGGCACAAAGATAATATGTCAGAACATGGAAAATTTGAACAATGCAAATAATAAATGACCTAACAGACATCACAACGGAACATTTTTTTTTTTTTTTTTTTTACCACATATGGGGCCATAAAGCAACTGCCAACAAATTTCAAATGCTTGCAAAACCTACAGCGCTTGTTCGTTATCCACAGTGTAATTATACTAGAAATAATAACTTAAAAAGTAGAGGTTAAGAAATATAAATTCTTATCACTAGGAAATGGAGGTAAAAAATAAAAGAGAAATATAAATAACTCTATAAAAAAATAACAAAAAATGCTATTTAGCAAAAACTTGTGAGGATGTGAAGAAAGCAGAACTTCAATGGAAATTCACAGCATTACATGCATATTTTACTATCCGTATATAGTAAACACAAAATTTAATAAACTCATATACAGTAAATAAATATACTAAACACAGTTTGGTAAATAAAATCATATATAGTAAACTCATATGTAAGAGAAGAAAAAATAAAAATTAAGAGCAGAAGTTCATGAAATAGAAAACAAATGCTGAATAAAGAGAATCATCAACAAAGCCAAAACTTGTTTCAACTAATAAAATAGATAAACTTCTGGTGAAAGTGATCAAGTAAGAAAGGGAAGGCACAAATTGCTTAGGACTGAAAAAGATGCGACCATTTCAGCCCCTGATGCTATCAAAGAAGTTAATCAGCAGATTTTATAAACATCTGTATAATAGTATTTTCAAGTATTTTAGGTAAAATAGAAAATTTTTTTGAGAAATGCAACTTACCAACACCAGCTTTAGAAGAAACAATGGCGGAAGGAATGTTAGCACAACAGAGGAATGACTTCTGGTAGAGGAAGGACAAAGGCCACGATGGCTCATGTTAGGAGAAAGGAGAAGTCTCCCAGGATCCCAGTGGAGAATGCCCTCCACAAGTGGTCAGTGTTTGCAGAGGTTGGGGGTGGGGAGAGTGAGTTCCTTTATACTCTACCTGTTGATGAAGCTGAGCAGTGAGAGGTAGGCTGGAAACAAGGGCACCTGATTTAGCTGTTGTCGTCACAAAGGTGCCACGAATATTCAGTGGGGGAAAGAATAGAATCTTCAACAAATGGTGCTGGTAAAACTAGATATCCCTGTGAAAAGTATAAAGCTAGATCCCTACCTCACAACATATACAAAAATTAACTCAAGATGGATCAAAGACCTAATGTAAGAGCTAAAATCATAAAACTCTTAGAATAAAACATAGGTGTAAATCTTTGTGACCTTGGATTATCCCATGGTTTCTTGGATATGACACCAAAAGCACAGGCAACAAAAGAAAAAATAGATGAACCAAATATTATCAGAACTGAAAACATCTGTGCTTCAAAGGACACCTTTAGAAAATGAAAAGGCAACCCACAGGATGGGAGAAATACCTGCAAGCCATAATCGGATATCTAGAAGATATGAAGTACTATCACAAGTCAATAACAACAACTTGAATAGGCATTATCATGGAGCAAATTTAGAAGGAGCCAGTAACATACAGAAAGACGCCTGACAGAATTAACCATTAGCGAGATGCAGAAAACACACACGGTACCACTTTTCGCCAGGCAGGACAGCTGTGATGAAAAAGACAGATAATCACCAGTGCTGATGAGAAACTGGAGCCTTCTACCTTGCTAGTGGAATATTAAATGGTACAGCTGCTTTGGAAATAGTCTGACATTTCCTCAAATAATTAAAGAATTAATATACACAGCAGCAATTTCACCTACACTATCACGTACACTCAGGAAAATGGAAACATGTGCACACAAAAACGTTTACGTAAATATTCACGGGAGCTTCACAATGGCCAAAAAATAGACCAGTCCTGATGCCCATCCACTCATGAATGAACAAATAGAAACAAATAAATACTATTTGGCAATAAAAAGAAGTGAAGTGCTGATCCACGCTATAACATTAATAAACTCTGAAAACACGTTAAATGAAAGAGGCCAGTCCCGAAAGGCGACGCCTCTATCTGTATGAAACGTCCACGAGACAAATCCAGGGGAGACAGAGGACAGGCTGTGGCTGTCTGGAGCTGCGGTAAATGGGGGGCTGGGCTGAGGGCTAAAGGGTACGTGGTTTCCACTCAGGGTAAGGAAAAACGTGCCAGAATGTGGTGATGCTATACAGTTCTGTAAACACGTAAAAGCCGCCGATTTGTACACTTTAAAACAGTGAACTGCAGGGTGCGGGAATAAAGGGGAAGGGAGGGGCCCTGAGCCCCGACCCTCTCTGGATGTGGGACGTGCAGGGGTGGGGAAGAGGGGGGTCACTGAGGAGAAGCTAAGGGCTGGAGGGGCATGTGGCCCCGAGCTTCTGTGACACTCTCCACTCTCATTGACCCGGACAGCTGTGCTGGGCCCCCAGCTCCTGTGCATGCGAACCCCCTCGGAGGTGTTCCCATAGGGACGGAGGCACCAGAGCTGAAGCAGGGGGTCTGCAGCGGGGTTAAGTGAGCACGAGGGCGCAGTTTGGGTGTGCGCAGCTTTCACATCTGAAGGTGGGATTGCTGTTGACGTGGTTTCCCACCCGCGTGTCCCAGTCCTGTGGTGTCCGGGGACTTTCAGGGACTGCAGCATGCAGAGATAAGAGGGGACCCGGAGGTGGCCCCTCCCTTCCTCTCTGTCCCTTCTGCAGAAACAGTGTGGAGCCCAAGAGAAGGGAAGCCCGCTGGAGTGGACAGGCCGCTTCCCAGCCCCGCAGCAGCAGCCCCTGCCCAGGGCGGGACCCGCTTCACCCTCTCCACGGGGGAGTGGCTACTGGCCTGCAGTGAGCACTTGTAGGAGCAGAGCGTGACCCCTGAGGGCTTTGTGATTCAGCGACATGACCCCCCATTTTGGGGTTTTTTTAACTTGATCACATAAGGGCAGTGCCCAACAGGCCCCCTAAAGGAGATGATGGTAAGTTCAAAAGTACCAAAGCCAAGAGCCATCTTGGATTTCCAAGAAAAAAATGGCAGCGACCCTTTTACGGAAGCTCAGCTTCCAGTCCAGTGCCTGAAGTGAGCCACTGGCTCTGTGGGGTGCTCCAGTCATGGGGCCCTCGATGCCTGGGCCTGGTTCAAGGACGGTCCAGCTAAGAAGGAGCCCAGTGGTGTGCCCCGGGCAGTGGCTGTCCAGCGCCAGCACCAACTCTGGGGGACAGCACAAGACCAGTGTGCATCGGGGCTGGGCTGGAAGCTGCCACCCTGGGCTTAGGACTCTTAGGGACCAGAAACATTGGAGTTTTACTGAATTCTGGTTGTTGCAAATGGTCTGGTCTGCCAGGAGCCAGCAGGCTTTCTGGGAAGGGCCAGACCAACATATTTCCGGCCCTGTGGACCACACGTGGTCTCTATGCACATTGTTTCTTGTTCTTTTGTTTCTGCAGCCCTTTAGAAGTGTTCAGAGCATTCTTAGTGCACAGGTGACACACAAACAGGCCTCGGGTCAGATGTGGCATCCGTCCTCGGGGGACCCCAGCCTGCTTCCGGAAACAGGTTTGTGGGAGCACGGCCAGCGCGCTCGTTCACATCCTGCCTACGGCTGCCTTCTCACAGCAGCAGAGACCCTACGGCCTGCAAAGCTGAAAACAGTCCCTCCCTGGACCTCTACAGAAGAGGCCGCTGCCCCGGTCTGCGGTCCAGTGCCCGGGACACCGACACCCTCACACCGGGGCCCGCCGGTGTGCAAACAAATCCTGGCCGCTGATTCCACAGCCGGGGCTGCTCTCGTAGGTGCCCACGCTAAGGGGGGCTCTCTGGTCAGACCGCGCTGCCTCCTGGATCCCTCTTGGGCTGGAAGTGGCCAGGCAGCCATTATCGTGATGGGGACAGGGGCCCCACGCTGCGTGTGAGTTGGCGTGCATGCGCTGGCGAAAGCGACTTCCACATACCAAGCCAATGTCTCCTGACAGAAGCTGGCCTGCCTGTCTCACTGTGGGGAACGCCTGCCCCCACCCCCAGGACCACCAGTGGGGTCCACTCTTCAGGTTCCTGGGCTGCTGTTCCGGTCCGATCAGCCTGCCCTGGCCACACTGCTGACAGCCTTTGACTTACTGGACGATTTGCGTCTGACAGTGAGGCTCCCTTTGCCTTGGACCCTCAGCCATGGGTCACTCATCAAGTACTGACCGACATCCCGGGATCCCTCCCACCCCCAGGCTCCTGGTGTTTTCAACCCTGGGTCAGCCTCCAGGGCTCGAAATTGCCTCTGTAATTACTGGCAGTGGTGTCAAAGATCAACAGGGCAGTCAAACTGCTTGCGTGGGTCACAAGGGTAACTGCCAGGCCTCAGGTGGCATCCTGGCTCTCCAATTAGGCCTGCGGGGCTCTGGGGGACTCTCTGCGGCTGGCTGTGCCGGGGACCCCGAGGGTCCTGCTGTGGTCCCGTGGACAGCAGCCTTTACCGTTTGCCGTGGGGAGAGCAGAAGGATTTGGTGCTGGCTGCCAGCGAGGCACACGCGTGTGGACATTTGAGTTTGGCCAAGCACGTGTGAGGCTGCGGAGGTGGCTTGGTAGGAGAGGCGCCCTGCGTGCCCGAGTGCCTCTGCACGCTTTTGCCGGCTGCAGGAGAACACAAGGCCCTGTCTGCTGTTTGCCTGGCTCACTTCCTAGGGCTGTGTTTGCAGAACCCACCTCGAGGGATAAAGTACTTCCTCCTCGGGGGCGAAGAGCAGGCTTGCTCTGGACGGCTGCATCCCCCAGGCTCCGGGTTTCTTGGCTGTGATGCGAACCCACAGGTCACGGCATCTCCCCGGCCCCCTCCACGCTGCGCCAGGAGGCGAGAGGCAGAAACCAACACAAACCTTCGCTCCTGCTGCGTGCTGTGCCATGAGGCTCTGACGTGGGAGTCTCACGCTTTCCGCCAGCGCCCGTGACCCAGCAACAGGGTCACTTGTTAGCTTGTAAGGGGGGTACAATCTTGACATTTTACATAAAACGAGAAACTTACAATGCAACTTACCAAACCTAAGTAGAAACAGAAAATGCAACTTCTTATATAATCATTAAATTGAATTAATATTCACAAATTTCCCAGCAAGAAACTCTAGGTCCACATGGCATCACCAGGGAGTTCCACCAAACGTTCAGGAAATGATTCCAGAGACAGACGCGTCCAGATAGAAGAGTCCATTTGATGACACTTCCGTGACCTGGGTGCTGTGCTGCAGTTTAGCATGGACGGCACACAAAGGATAACTGCACAAGCGGCCACTTGCTGAAACCTTCAATGAATGAGGAGCAGACCGAACTCAGCAATATACAGAGAGGATAAGTTCTCCACCATGACGAGGCTGGGTTTTTGTCAGGAACACAGCTATGCTTTATGTTAGAAAACCAATGAATTTAATTTGCCGTTAACTTTATCAATTTAAATGACCAATGTAACAGATTAAAGGAGAAAATCATATTGTCATCTTAATTCGTATAGAGAAGCCTTGGAATAAGGGCCGACATCCACTTGTGATTACAAACCCCGGGATACGCTAGGCTCACCCGAGGGGCAGAAGGCAGCTGCAGTCCGACAGGGGCTTCGGACGCGCGCACCGTGTTCAGTGGTGAGCCCAGACGCCTGCTTTCTGAGGCTCGGAACAAGCCAAGGGCTCCCCCAGCACCACTGCTATGAGGCGATTCACGGAGGTCTCAGCAGCGCAGGAAGACACCACAATGCGTCAAAAAGTAAAATGACTGGGGAGGAGCCCGTGGCTGCCGTGACTGCACGTGGACACTGTGCAGAGGTGATTTATCAAGACTCATGCGGGTTTTGTTAGGCAGTTGGATATAAAGTTAGAAAATGTAAAAAATCAATTGTCATTCTATGTACCAGCAATAACCAGAAAACGAGGTCAAAGAAAAGACGCTATTTATGATAGTGTGAAAAAATCTAGCACCTGATTCGGAAGCCTTGCTGGCAGTGTTAAAGTCAACCTGAGTAAATATAGAAATATTGCACAACTCAGTATCGTAAAGGTATTGGTGCTCCTCACACTGATCTGTACAGTCAATTCAATCCCAACAAACATCCCAACAGGTGTGGGGATACGTGTGTGTAACGTGATAAGCCAATTCCACATTTTACATGAAAATGCAAAGTCCAAAATAACCAAGACCTTCTTGTGAAAAACAGGGTGGAAGGCCCTGCTCTAGGAGATGCCAACATTGCTTATCAGGCCACAGTACCCAGCTGTCCTGCTCAGGGACGGAGACGCAGGGGAGAGAGCCAGGCACAGCAGAACAGCACTGTGGGGCCGGGGAGGGGCAGCTCTTCCACGGGGTGCTGGCCCTGCTCTCCTTTCCGTCAAAAGGGAACCCGCGTGACTCTGACCTTGGGCCACACACGAAGATCACCTCCAGGTGTGCTGCAGACCTGAACGTGAAGGACGAAATGAAACAGCTACAAGACACGGAAAGCAATACGAGAATTTACTACAGTAAAATTAACTCCTCTGTCCACCCAAGGATGCCATGGAGAGGATGAAACCAGCACGGAATGAGAAGAGGTATATGCAACACTTACGATCTGGTGTTACAAGGAACCCCACAAATCAGCGAGAACAAAGACAACTCCACAGAAAAGAGGGGAAAGGCTTCAACAGTCACTCCACAAAAGACGAAATCCAATGGCAAGTGACCGAGACAGGCTCAGCCTCATTCACGGAAAAGAAAACGAGACGACGTGGCCTCCCACCACGTAGCTGCCTCATTTGCAGAAGCGTCGGCCGGGGTGTGGTGTTGGGAGCAGCCACACGCCACACATCCCACGGCTCAGAATCCCACTCCTGGCTGTGGACGTGACACAAATGTGGCCTTGTGAGCACTGGGACATGCCTTCAAGAGTTTTCACACACAGCATTGTTAGTAGTCTAAGCCTGGGGCGGAGGCTGAGGCGGGCAGATCACCTGAGATCAGGAGTTCAAGACCAGCCTGGCCAAGATGGTGAAACTCTGTCTCTATTAAAAACAACAAAAATTATCCGGGTACAGTGGTGTGCACTTGTAGTCCCAGCTACTTGGGAGGCTGAGGCACGAGAATGGCTGGAACCCGGGAGGCGGAGACTGCAGCGAGCAGAGAGCATGCCACTGTCCTCCCTCCTGGGCGACAGAGCGAGACTTCATCTCAACAACAACAACAAAAGAGTACTCTACAGCTAGGAACAGTTCCACCTAAAAAATTAAAAACACAGAACTAACACATGGCCGGCAACCCCACTTCTGAGTACATACCCAATGAAATGAAATCAGCATCTCACAGAATATCCGCACTCCCATAAGTAAGACACAGACTCAATCTAAGTGTTTGCTGACAGATGGAGACACAAAATGTGGTGCATCTCACAGACATGCGCACACACAGCGGAACATCGTTCAGCCACACGAAGAAAGGGCGGGTCCGGCCATCTGCAGCAGCACGGATGAGTGAAGGATGTTATGCTCAGCGAAATCAGCCAGGCACAGAGACAGACAGCTCAGCCGGGTGCGGTGGGTTCGTCTGGAGTCCCCAGCACTTTGGGAGGCTGAAACAGGAGGGTTTCTTGAGGCCAGGAGTTCAAGACCAGCCTGTACTGTCAGGCCTGCGAGTCCAAGCCTGGCCATTATGGCCTTGGTGACCCACACGTACCCCTCTGGATGGTCCCCAAAAGCCAGAAAGTCTGAAGTAACCACAAGTAACAGAAAGAAGTGAGACAACTTGTTCCTGCCTCGCCTAAGTGCTCAGTCCCTGCAACACGCCGCCATTGTTCCTGCTCAGCCTTGCGGGACTCCCCCTGGACACTGGGTTTCTCAAGACGCCCACCCCGTAACTGTGTAATTTACCCCTCCCCTCTGCTTGCAACTGACACCCCCACTCTATGGCCATGCCTGCTTGTAATAGATGACCCCTAACTTGTGACCATGCAGCCCGTGACGCCCTTCGCCTCCGTAAAACAGACTGCCACTTGCCCCAGCCTATAAAACCAACTCCTATCCCACCGCCGACCGCTGACGCCCTTTTCGGCCTCAGCCCACCTGCACCCAGGTGGACAAACAGCCACATTGCTCACACAAAGCCCATTTGCGGGGGTCTCTTCATTCAGCACACGCGTTTTAACATGAACGACATAGCAAGACCCTGTCTCCACAAAAAAAGAAAAATAAGCTGGGCGTGGTGGTGCATGCCTATAATCCCAGCTACTAGGGACACGCAGGTGGGGCGGGGGCGGGTGTGGCTAAGGGGGGGCTCACTGGAGCCCATGAGTTCCAGGTTACAGTGAGCTAGAATCTGGTGACACAGCGAGACCCTGTCTCTAAAATAAAATAAAATAAATAAAAATTAAGTTGAACTCACAGAAGCAGAGAGGAGAAGGCTGGTTGCCAGGGGCTGCGATGGGGTGGGAAATGGGGCGGTGCTGACTGCAGGGTGAAACCTCCGTCAGACAGAGGTGCTCTGGGGTCTCCATGCACAGTTAACGGTGCTGCCTCGTTTACCTGAAATGTGCTATGCGAACCTTCGGCATTCGCATCACACACACACACGAACACGCACGAGTGGTGACCGTGCTGAAGGGTGTCGTGGTAGTCACTTCACAATTAAACCACACAATTTTGTCTGCAAATGATGCCTCAATAAACCTGGACAAATTCAATTAAAACAGCGGCAGCGGCAGCAGCAGCCCCAAATGTCTACACTGTGAAACAGGTGAGCTGTGATCCATCCACACAGCTACACAGAGGTGACACCTCTAGGGATGTGGAGCCACCCTGACAACCGCAGGGTATGATGGGGGGGTGATGGGGAGGGTGGGGGGTGACGGAGGATGATGGTACGGGGTGGGGGTGATGGGGGGCGACGGGAGGTGACGGCGGGGGGGGGGGGGGGGGGGGGGGGTGGTAGAGGGGTGATGGCGGGGGGGTGGGGGTGACGGCGCGGGGTGGGGGGTGGCAGTGTCTGCTCTTGGCCCCGTGTTGGGCCCACCAGGGTTTGCATTACATTTACTAACGTTTTGCACGTGTGTGTTTTCTACCCTTTCTGGCACGTGTTTAAGGGTCAGAAGTGACAAGTGGCGCCTCTGGGTTGGGGGAGAACCTTCTGGGGGCAGGAGGCTGCTGTGGCCACCTGCCTGGTGTGGGGGCCCCCTGCTCTGCCCGTCACCGCACCCCCACTCTCTTCCTAAGCTGGCCCCACTCCCTGCTTGGCTCCTGACCTGCTGCCCTGAGCTTCCCTTCGGCCTTTGAAGCGGGAGCCCAGCACGCAGGTGTGTGGTGCGCAGAGGCCTCGGGCCCACCCGCCGCCTGCCCCGGTCCAGCCTTCCTCTCTCCCTGCCGCAGACAGCTGCTGCCCTCCCCGCTGGGGGCTGAGCCAGGAGGGGCAGAACAAGCCGGCCCTGTTCCCCTGCCAGGCCAGGACGGGCAGCGCCAGCACTGGGGCCAGGACAGCTGGCAGGCGCCCTCCCCTGGCAGGGGCCCGGGGACTTGCTTCCTCCAGAAGTGGACGTTCCAACCCCGGTGGAAGGCGGCAGTGGGCAAGGCCCAGGCCGGAGCGCCCAGGGACTGGAAGGAAGGGAGCCGCGGCAGCCCCTCTCCCAGCGCTGGGGTCCCGCCTCTCCTTCGGGGTGGGGAAAACGCTGCTTCCCGAAATGTAACCGTTTTGTTATTGTGTTTTTTCTCCTTGCAACAGCACCTTGTGAAACATGCCCTACAGACACGGAAACGAGGAGAAAGGATTAGGCTGTCTCGTGTCCCGCTCACGGCTGTGCGTGGACCTGCACACTCAGAGAGGCCCTCGTGGGCTTCGTCCCTCGTCCTGACTTCGGGGCGGGAACGCCAGCAGGCTGCCCGGCGCTGGCATCTCAGACACCTGCTGGAGGGCCAGTGTTTGTCTGCTGGGGTCTGGGACCGGAGGCCACCCTGGCAGGCCTGCCCAGCGCCACTGGGACATTTGCAGAAATGTAACCGCTCCACGTGCCAGGAGACCCAGGAGACCTGCTGCCCCCAGGCAGGGAAGGAGGATGGTGTTGTTCTGGGTTGGCAGGGCAGAGGTGCAACAGCAGGGCCTGGCTGCGTCCCCAGCACCCCGGTCCCTCCCTGCGGACCCTGTTGTCCAGGGCCTCCCCGTGGCCACCCTCTGTTCTCCTTTGGGGTCACAGCTCTGCCTGCAGCCCAGAGCCCAGGCCCTGGGTCAGTGCGGGCATCGCTCCCCTCCCAGCGGAGCACCTGCCACTGAGAAAAACAAGGCTGGCACCTGGGTGTCACAGTCTCAGGCGGAGAGAAAGGTGCTGGCACCTGGGTGTCACAGTCTCAGGCGGTGAGAAAGGTGCTGGCAGGGGCTCACACACAGGCCGCCTGGAAAAAGCTCTGCGCTGGACAGAGCGGAGTGTGGCGGCCACCCTGGTGAATGCCCCATACCCTGCCCTCACCCTCCTCTCCCAGGCTGTGGTCAAGGCCAGCCAGTCTCATGGGGGCCTTGCCATGAAGGGGACGCTCCAACCCCTCTGAGCAGGCTGAGGTTCTTGTGCTGCTGGTCAGCTGCTACCCTGGGGAGCCCCCAGGCCACATGGAACCCAAAGCCGTAGTGACGTGGGGACTTGGAGGAGGCTCCGTGCCCTCCTCCACCGGGGGCGGGGCTGGCCACAGACACTCAGGGCCCTCCTGCCCTTGGGCACCCATGTCTTTCCTGCAGGACTGGGCTGGCCTCCCGCTGGCTCTGGAGGAAGCAGAGACGCGTTCCGGTGGCATTTCTGACCCGGATGAAAGCAGGAAAGAGCTGAGCGTCTGGGGAGCCTCCAGGAGGTGACCTGGGCTGTAAGTGCTGCTGCTGCAGCCTGCCCCCCTGACCTGAGCCTAGGGGCTGCTCTCAGCAGGGCGGGGTGGGCCTGGAGGGGAGCCAGGAACCAAGAGGTTTCCAAGGGCCCCGGAGCGGGGAAGCAGCACCCTGGCTCCGCAAATCTCAGATCACAAAGGGTGGCGCTGTGGTTCCCGCTTTGACTCTGCCAACAGTGAAACAGCACAGCCCCGAGGCATCTTAGAAGCTTGTTTTGAAAAATGTAGGCACGTCTTTTATTTCCTGGCAGCTTTCCGGGTCATTAGGATTCCTCCCACAGGCACAGTGGGGGCTGGCGTCCTGGGCGGGGTGGGGGGGAGATGGGCAGGGCCTCTGGGGCTGAAGGGGTCGGTTTCCCACTGAGCAGCCTCACGCCAGCCCTGGAGGGAAGGAGGCTGGGCCCTGAGCCCCGAGGGCAATACTGGGCTGGGCCTCCAGGGAACTGTGCCTGGGACAGAAGCAGTTACTCAAGGGAGTGTTTCAATGGGAGGGAACGGAGCTACCAGGGACAGCCAGGGTGACTTCCTGGAGGAGGGGGCACCTGAGTTGCATTCCATGCCCGGACAGGGGAGGGGTAAGGAGGGGTTCCCAGGAGGGTGCTGACGGAGGCCACGTCCTCTCTCTGTCCCCACGGAGCCACGCCCCCAGCCTGTGCCCCTTCTTAGGCCCTGTCCTTCTTACTGCCCTCACAGCCTCTCCCTCTCCCCAGCCCCTCTGCTTCCGTGTGTTGGCAGCAGCTCCTGCCTCCTGCTCCTTGCCTCACGTGCTGCCCACCTTGGCCAGGTGCCCCCCAGTCCCGATGCCCAGCAGGGCCACAGCCCCGTCCCCCAGAGGCCCCGCACTACCTGGGTATCCACACCACTCTTTCCTTCACCAGCCTGGGCTGCTGCCTCCTGGCCTCTTGAGATCTCGTGGCCTCAGCCTGTCCACACCTCAGAGGGAGGGGCCTCCTCACAGTCACCCTGTACCCTTGCAGCTGTCATGGTGCCAGGGTCACCTGCAGCCACCACCGTCAGAGATGAAATCTCAAGATGCTGGCCTGGCCTGCCCCCACGCCCCACCCTCCTGCCCCGCCCCTGCCCCGAGGCTGCCTGCACCCCACTCAGAGCGGATGGCAGGACACGGCTGCTGAAGGACGGGTTCGAGGGCCCAAGAGGCCGAGTCTGACCCTTGACAAGCTCCTGGACAAGCTCAGAGGACAGTGTGATCCTGGGCTGCCCTCCTGTGTGGAGGCTTTGGGGTCAGGGGCCTGGGCCAGTCACAGTCCTGCTCCCACCTGCTGCCCCCAGCCCGCAGAGCCCAGAAATGACTTCTGCACGCGCTGAGCCCTGGGCGCCTCGGGAGCAAGGCTGCGGCTGCCCACAGCGGCGTCTCGAACCAGACACCTCTGGCTGAACGAATGACTCACCCTGCTTTGCAAAGAACCAGTGAATGGAAATTGGGGCACCCGGATGTGGAAGCTGGCCCCGTAGAGGATGAATGGGGTGAAGCCGGGCTGAGGCTCCCAGCTGGCTGGTGGCAGGCAGGCAGCAGTGTGACCGGACCCCACCCTTCCAGCCTGTCTCGCACTTGGATCTGCCCAGAGAGGGCCCCCACCCCCACCCCCAGTCAGAGCACCAGGACACCCTGGGGCCCAGAAGCCCATGGGGCGGGAGGCGTGCTCTCGGCTGGGACCCTGCAGGGGCGGCTTGTTCCGGACACCACTTCCCAGGAAACGGGGGCAGGAGGAGACTGGAGCCTGTGGAGTAGGTTAGGTCAGGTCAGGGGTGCCCGGGTCACTATGAGCAGCTCTTGGCGGGAGGAGCCGTGCTTTGCAGGTGGGGCTCCAAGCCAGGACCGCCGTCACAGCACTGACTCTGCCCCCCAACGTGGGATCTGCCCTGGGTGCTCTGCGTTCCCACCATGCCCCAGGCGGCCCCGGAGCAGCACGGAAGACTGCTCTGGCGACTCGCACGGTCCGGGCGTGTCAGAGCTGGGGGGCAGCCACCTCCACCCAGGGCAGGTGTCACTGAGAATGCCCCTCCGGGCAGCGGCGGACAGAAGGGAGGCACCCTGAGAAGCTCACTGCCTTGGATCCAGTGAGCCCACTTGGGGGAGTTCATTGCAAGGGAAGGAAAGAGGTGGAGGCTGCAGGAACGCCCTGCAGGACGGACACACACTGACTCGGAGACGCTGAAGTCCCCCGGGGCCCACACCCAGCGAAACCAGTCACAGCGCAGCCAGAGAACGCAATCTTGTATTGTCGCGAAGAAGCACGTTTCCACGGAGAAGTTAAGGCATGGGTGGATGCTTGCGGTGTAACTCTCAGAGAAATATGCCACACAGACCCGTATGAGATGGCAACACCGAGTGTGCTTCGTAAAGCCCTACCCTTGAAAGCAGGTAAGGAAGAATTCACACCATGTTAAAAGCCCTTATGTTTGGATGATGGAATTACGGATGTATCATCCCAACGGCAGAAGACGAACAGTAATTATTTCCTGAGCAGCTTCTAGGAGCTGGCACCGTTCTGGAAGCCTGACGGCACGGGAATAAAACAGACGAAAATAAACAAGTTAACCAAAAAAAGACGCATTGCTGCCCTCTGCCTCCTTGAATCAGAGCAAGGGTGCAATCGAGGTTTTGGCCTGAAGGAATGGACGAATGAACGCACCGAGCCCGTCAACGGTGAATGAATGCACCGATTTCTCCGGAGCGCTGTCTGGGAGAGGGGCCAGCTTCACCTTATCACCGAAAACGGAGGAGGATGTGAGAATCCGCTGCAGACCTGATGACCTTTGCCCCTGACACGTTTGAGTGTGTATTCCCGTGAGCAAGGACAGCCTCTGACGTGAGCACATACAACCACCCACCTCAGGGAACGCGACGCCGTTGTCCCCTCCAGTCTGTGTCTCTTCGTTTATTTACTTAGATCAGTGCGGACCCATAAATGGACTTCTCCTTTAGTTAACAGATCAGAATCTGTTACTATCATTGTCTGTTTCAATGCTCAAATTGCCCCCAACCCTGCCAGCGGGACCCCTTCTGGAGGCCTCTGTGTCCTCCTGACCCCCGGCGGGGCCCCTTCTGGAGGCCCCTGTGTCCTGAGCCACCTCCATCCCTCTCCGAGTGCCTCCGTGCTTTACGGCACTGCAAGGTGTCCGGCTCATTGCGTTCTCTTACCATCAACCCGAGGATCTCCAAGACTCCCCAGTTCTTTCTGGTGGAGACTGGTGTTCAGCAACCAAGATCTGAACACAGAAGTGCCCTTTGCTATTGGGGTATTACTGCTCCCATTTCTCTCAGCGGACAGAGCTAGGAAATGTGGATGTAGGTACACACGCAGAGGTACAAACCCGTCTACACCCACCAATCACAAGACACAGAAACACGTATGACGAGCTTACACCGGTACGTTCAAGTCAAATCCAACACGGAGCCACAGGTTCCATTTTGTTTCCTACGTTCCATACCTGCAACTCCCAGCTTCAAGAGACGCTCACATGATTCTCAATCTATTTACTCACCTGCTCAACAGCCTCAAAACTGCTAAGCCATGCCACTGTGAAAAGCAGAGCTACACTTGGAGTTTAAGAATTGTTTACTGTCTTTTCACAGACATATAGTCAAAGTATTGCATTAAAAAGCACATGCTGAAATTAGTAGACAGTAATTTTAAAGCAATTACTATAAAGATTAAAAATATGCTCAGGATAGAAAAGAAAACATCAACATAATGAGAAGAGAAATGAAAAATGCAGAAAAGACCCAAACAGAATTTAAGTGAGTAAAAAGTGAAATAGATGAATCAAACATACACTGAATGAGATGAATAGGTTAGACTGTGCAGAAAAAAAAAATCAGTGAATTTGAAACCATAACAATAGAAATATTCAAACGAAGGGCAGAGAAAAAAGACTTAAAAACAGCAAAGCCCCAGTGAGCTTGGGGATGAGATTAGGAAGTTTAATGTACAAACAATTTGAGTCATTAGAGAAGAGGAGAAAAAGGACAGAAAAAAATATTTGAAGATGGCTGAGATTTTTTTCAAATTTCATGGAAATGATACAGTCACAAATTATGAGTATTAATGGAACCAAGCAGAAGAAATATTTTTAACAATATACCTAATATTTTTACAACAATATACCTAATAACTAAATTGCTGAAAAGCAGCAAAGAAAAGAAAATCTTAAAAGCAATCGGAGAAAACAGGTGCATATACAATGACACTACACTTCTCCTTAGAAACTCTGCCAATCGGAAGACAAGAGAGCAGCACCTGCAAAAAATTTAAAACACAAAATCCGAAGTCAATCTAGAATTCTACACTCACCCAGCAGATATCTTTCAAAAAGCGAAGATCAACATTTTCAGATTTCAAAAAAACCAGGGATAATTTACGCCAGCAGGTCTACACTATAAGAAATATTGAAGGAAGTCCTTCAAGCAGAAGGAAAATGATATAAAAATGGAAATCTGGGCCGGGCACAGTGGCTCAGGCCTGTAATCCTAGCACTTTGGGAGGCTGAGGCAGGCAGGTCACTTAAGGCCAGGAATTCCAGACCAGCCTGGTCAACACGGTGAAACCTCATCTCTACTAAAAATACAAATTAGCTGGAAGTGGTGGTGGCACCCGTGTCCCAGCTACTCGGGAGGCTGAGGCAGGAGAATCGTTTGAACCTGGGAGGTGGAGGTTGCAGTGAGCCGAGATCATGTCACTGCACTCCAGCCTGGGTGACAGAGTAAGTCAGACTCCGTCTCAAAAACAAAAAACTAAACTAAAACTTAAAAAATAATAGAAATTTTTTAAAAATGTGGACCTACACAAAGAAATGAAGAAGACTGGAAATAGTCAATATGCGGGTAAATATAAAAGACTTTCTAATTTTTTTTTCTCCACATTCCATTGCATATACTAGCATGAAGACTTTCTAAGTTTTAATCTCCTTAAATGATAACTCTTTAAAGAAAAAACACTGGCTGGGCATGGTGGCTCATACTTGTAATCCCGGCACTTTGGGAGGCTGAGGCAGGTGGATCATGAGGTCAGGAGTTCAAGACCAGCCTGGCCAAGATGGTAAAACCCTGTCTCTACTAAAAATACAAAAATTAGCTAGGCATGGTCGTGGGTGCCTATAATCCCAGCTGTTCTGGAGGCTGAGGCAGAGAATTGCTTGAACCCGGGAGGCAGAGGTTGCAGTGAGTGGAGATGGCACCACTGCTCTCCAGCCTGGGTGACAGACTCTGTCTCAAAAACAAACAAAACCCCCACACATTAACAGTGCATTATTGGGTTTATAACCTGTGTAAAGTAATATATATGACAGTAATAGCATGAGGGCCAGAGGGGGAAGTGGATGTATATTGTTATAAGGTTATTATATCATACTTGAAAGAGTATAATATTATTTGAAGGTAAACTAAGTTAAAAATGCGTTTTAAATCTAGAATAATCATGAAAAATAAATCAGGGTTGTAGCTAATAAGCCAATAGTAGACATAATATTAATAAACCATTTTTTAAAATCCAAAAGAAAAAACTATAGAGAACAGATGTAACAAATAGGAAGATGATAGGTTAAAATTCAACCATATTGATAATTACATTAAACATAAATGGTCTAAACACTATAATTAAATGGAAGAGATATATCAAACTGGACTAGAAAAAGCACCAATACTATACTTTTTTTTTGCATTTACCAGAAGAAGAATCAAGGCCACAGGCATTAAGGTGTGGTAAGGTTTTGCTGAAGATTTCACAGGAAGCCAGAGCAAGAAGCCAAAGACTGCAGCTTTATCAGTGTCCCACTGCAGACACACAGCTCCTTTCTTCGTGGCTTCCCTGGTGGGGTGTGGGGACCATCTCGTGCCTCACGCGGAGGCCAGCCTCACCCCAGGCTCATCCCCACTCCAGGATCTTCCCCTCCTACCTGCATCAGCCCCTTTCCTTCCTCACACAGGACGGCCTGGCCCTATCAGCCCAGGGGCTCCCAGTCCTACTGCAGCTCTCTCGGCCAAGAAAGGGCTCGTCAGAAACCAGAGACCTTAGAAGGCAGAGGGCAGTATAAATGATAACCAAAGGTTTTTTCTGTCACCTTTACAAATTGCTGGTCCTGACTTCTCATGGCCACCTTTCATCACACACAGAAGTGTCACGCATAATACTTCATGTCAGTATCACACAAACTGATCTGTCTTCCCTGTGAGTCTCTTCTCTAAGCAGGTCAGCTGCAGAGGTGGGGCACTGCAGACAGACTCTCTTTATGGGTCCCAGCAGGCAGCCAGGACCCCTGTCACACTACCACGTTCCAATAGCTGTGCCTATGCCGGGGTCAGGCCAGTCTGGGGGAAGCCGGCCATGGGCTGCGGCTGGCGTGCAGGTGCTGCAGATCTGTGTGGAAAAGCTGACCCCCTGGCTAAGACTCACCCTGTCAGGGAAGGTGGGACTGCTTCTGCTTTGGGAAACACGGCGTGCAGAACCTGCTGGTGGTCACCACCGTGAGCCCGCCATGTGGGTGTGGCACAGGAGGACTCACTGCTCAGGGCTCAGCCATTTCGCTGAACGCATCCTCTGGCCTCAGCAGGGGTGGAAAAGAGAGTCCTTCACTGGGGCACCACCACCACTGCAGTCCCAGGCTGTCGTCTGAGGCCTATTCTAAGCCCACCACCAGAATGTTGGCATGAGGATGGATGTGGCCCCTGCCTTCATGGGGTGCACACCCCAAGCAAGAAAACAAAGGAACAACCCAGGCGAGGTCAGAACTCACAAGCTGCAGTGAGCACAGGGGGCGGGGCCGGGGAGTGTTGGGGGCGGGGAAGTGTGGGGGGATTCTGGCGAGGAGAGACAGGATCCCACTGGCCTTTTGTATGGCTCCCTTGGCCCCTCTGCACAGAGGAGGGCAGGCTGGAGGGAAAGGCCAGGAGCTGGAGGTCAGCATGGGGGTGCCGCAGGTGTCCTGGCAAGTGGGGACGGAGCATGCATTGGGAAGTGACAGCTGGGAAGTGGTCCCAGTAGAGATGCAGGCGGAGCTGCTGCTAACATGGAGTGGAGGGAGAGGAAGCAGGACTTCTGTTTGGGTCCCATGGTTTGGGGTGGCATGGTAAGGAGGCAGCTGGACCCAGGAGTCTGAAGGCCCCTGAATCTGCATTCTGAGCCTTGGCTTCCTCATCTGCACAGGGCACGCCTGTCCTGCTCCATCCTCTCAGGGCTGCCTGTGAGGTCCAGGGAGATCACAGCTGTCCTGGCCTTGGGGCCCTGACCTGTAGCCGTCAGGCTCTCTCAGTCCAGCATCCTCCTTGACTCCAGCCCCATTCCACTTCCTGGGAACCCCCTTCCTTCTGCTTCTTCCACCCCCAGGCAGCAGCAAGAAGAGGGTGCTGAGGAGTGGCAGGGCCACCTTGGCTGAGCCCACAGTAGGCAGTGGGCCAGCCCTGGAACCTCAGTGGACAGGGTGGCCAAGGGGCAGCCCAGGACCCTCCTCCCAGCCAAGGGGCTCCTGCATTTGCTGGGGAGTTTCATGAGTTCAGAAAAGAGCAGAGAGGACAGTGATTTCTACCCACGTGTCTGCTCCCAGATCCACCCATACACAGGCCTGGGTCCCACTGCGGCAGTCCCTGTGGGTCAGGGCAGGTTTCCAGATGCCTTGGAGTTGGTGACCACACAACCATGACAGTGATGGGGTGTGTCACAGGCAACTGACCGAGAAGCTTCACCACAGATGGGGAGACAGAGGCTCCTGGAGGAAATGACCTGGCAAAGGTCACAGGCTGTGTGTGAACGCTGACACCAGAGCAGCTGCCCTGGGCTCTGTGTTCTGGGAGGGGTAGGGCTGGGGCTCTGCCCAGATGGGAATGTCCAGGCAGAGCCAGAGTGAGCAGATTTGGGTGTTGGCACCAAGCCTCGGGGCGCAGAGTGGGTTGTTGGCACCAAGCCTCGGGGCGCAGAGTGGGGTGTTGGCACCAAGCCTCGGGGCGCAGAGTCGGGTGTTGGCCAGCACCAGCCAGGGTCAGGCTGACTGTCTGCATTCCTCTCTCTTGCCTTTGGGCTCTGCAGGGCACCGCCCACTCTCAACCCTCAAATCCTCCCTACCTCTGCTCAGGGCTCTGTCAAGGGTTCTGATGCCAAGGAAACGGAGCTTTTCCCGTGGCCTCAAGACCATGCCGCAGTTAGGGGCTGTGCCAGGGCCCAGGGCTTCCGAGTAGTAGGCAGGGAACAGAAATTCCCTCTGATTTCCCGAGCCTGCCCCAGGAAGCCGCTCTACCTGCACAGGCCCCATAGACCACTGCAAGCTCCGTCTTACTCAGACACGGGCAGTTCCTGCTCGGCAGGCTAGCCAGCGCTCCACCCCTCAGCAGCGTTACCTCTGTGTGCACAACCTTAGCAATAAAATGCACTTTCGACACTTTCAGAGCCTTACAGCTTACCACAAACACACGGCTACTACGACACGAAAAAGCAGCAAAACGACAGGTCCCTTCTGGAAGGGGCCACTGCCCGTGTGGCAGAGCTGCCTTGCCAGGGCCAGAACCCACGTGCTGTTTCTGATGAAGACTGGAGAAGCACCAGGCCTTGCGAGAGCACTTCTAATTTCTCCTCTGACTTGTGGGCAGTGTCAGAGGGAGCCACGATCGTTCATTCAGACAATAAGCCTACTCTTGGCCAAGCAATGGGCCGGAGGCTGGGGAGAGCAGAGGTCCCTGCAGCGGGATGGGGCTGGGAGGTCCTGGCTGGGCCTGACATGTGAGTCTGGGTCCAGGGCCTGCGGGCACCATGCCCCTGCTGACTGGAGCTCGGCAGGAGCCAGAGCCAGGGGCCTCAGAAGAGGGTCTGCTCGGCCCAGGTGGGCATGGGAGGCCCCAGGGAGGTCCACCTCCTTCAGAACAAATACCTCCCTTCTTTCCATCTGGCTTCAGCTCTAACCTGCTGCCAAGCACCCTTCCTCTCTCCAGCCTGACCACAGAGCCCTCAGTTGCTCCGGGCAAGGTGTCCTGGGCACTGCACCTCAATCGTTCCATTTTCCTTCCTGTTAAGCAAACAGAAAGGCGAAGTGCACTGCAGGCACCGCGGCCGTGCGGCGAATGTTTTTCAAACAATATCTGTTTCCGGAGAAAGCTCTGATGGAGACACACGCTTTGTTTTGTTAGCAGCCGGAAGGTTCATTTCTGACAAAACCCTTGTTTTCCTAGCAGATCTTCCCACGTTAGAGCGCTTTCCCCCTGTGGTTCTGGCAAGGGTAGATGTTTTTGGTGAGGGTGCTCCGTGGGTTAACCATTTTAATAACATTTTCATCTGCGACTCCCAGTGGGAAAGTTGAGCCTGGCCCAAATGCCTAGGGAGGCTTTTGAGCTCTGTTAGGATGGCGCCAACGTGAGTGCCCCATTCCCAAAGCTCCGGCCAACCCCAAGCACCACTGTGCCCACCCACCTCATACTTCTGGGAGTCAGTCCCGCTCCTCTGCCCAAGTCCTGGGCCAGAGGGACTTTGGGGGGGAGCAGTGACATCATGGCTGCTCCTCCCACCGCATCAGGTTGCCCGGAGCGGCCACCAAGTGGGGAAGTCTTCCTGAGCAGGTGGGGAAACCGAGTGGGTGCTGTGGGTGGTGTTGGTGGCTGTGGGGTGGGAGGCGCATTGGAGGGTGCGGGGTGGAGGAGGCCTGGAGGATGGAGGTGGGTAGGGGCGATGACAGCCATGCTCGGGATGCAGATAGTGACGACGGGAAGCTGGGGACCGTGGGGATGGCAGCGTTGCTGGTGGTGGGCTGCAGGAGGTGGTGTTGCTGTGGAGCTGGCAGTGCAGGTGGGGTTACTCTGCAGCACGGATGGCAGAGGCCATGTGGCTGGCGGTGGGCTGAGGCTGGGGGTGGGTGAGGGTGAGGGAGGGCTGATGGCGGAGGTGGCAGCGGTGACGGGGCTGGAGGGGACTCTACTTGAGGCCGGCCCAGCAGTTTTCTAGATATGATCTGGGGCGCTTCAGGGAACCGCCAGGTGCCAGCGCACTCCCGGCGAGGGCTCCGTGCAGTCACCAGGTGCGGCCACAAAGGCCTGGCCCAGGGTCACACTCGGAAGCGCACTCGGGCCCCGTCCTTCAGCTGAGCCGAGCCGGTGCTCCCCAGTCCCTGGCCGCAGGAGTCCCCCCGGGAGTCCCGCTCGGAGGATCTGAGCCTGAGCAGCCCGCCCCGGACTGCGGGGAGGGGGGAGCGAGGGACAAGCCTGACCCCGGGGTCCTTCGCAGGCCCGGCGCCCCACGTGGGAAACTGAGGCCCGGGAGGCCCGTGCCCGCGGAAGACCGGGGCGCTGGCGGCCCCTGCTCTGCCCTGGGGTCCGGCGCCGGGACGGGCGCTCGGGGGTCTGGGCGGCCCCGGGGCGCCGCGCTCCGCTCGCCCCCGCCCCGCCCGCGCCTCCCCGCGGGCCGCTGTCCTCATTCCACCTCGGCGCCCGGTGCCAAGCGGCTGGCGGCGGAGTCCGGGCCCGGCGGGCAGCGCCCTCCCCCGGCCCCGAGCCCGGGATACTCACGAAGAGCCCGGAGTGCCGCGCGCCGAAGAACGGGAAGGGCCCCGAGAGCGGCCGCAGCCCCGAGCCGCCGTCGTCCTGCTTGGGGGTGACGGCGTCGCCGCGCTCCGCGCCGAACGGGTAGAAGTCGGCGAGCGCCACCGCGCCGCGCACCCCGCGCGCCCCGAGCCCCAGGGCCGCGGCCGCCAGCAGCGCCCAGACGACGCCGAGCCGCATCGCGGGGTGAGCGCGGGACGGGGCGGGGAGGGCGGGGAGGGGGCGCCGGGGCCGAGGCTGCGCGCGGGGTGCGGGGCGCGCGGGGGGCGCGGGGGGCGCGGGGCGGGGGCCGGGTGGCCGCGCCGTCGGGGGCTCCGCGTTCTGCGCCCGCTCGGCCGGGCCGCGCTCTCGCTGCCGCTCCGCGGAGGAAGGCGCCGGCGGGAGCGCGTTCGGGGCCGGCCCCGCCCCTGGGGCCGCGATTTAAATATCCAGCCCGGCGGTCACTCGTCCGGGGCGGGGCCGCGCGCAACGGGCGGCTCTTAAAGCGCCAGGCCCCGTGGGAGAGCGCGCCGCGCGGGGAGCCCCCTCCGCGCTCCGCCCCGTCCCCAGCCCGGAGGGGGCGCCGGGGACCTGAGGGCCGTCCCGGGACAGATGCGTGTCCCCTGTGTCCCCAAGGCCCGAGGGGCTGGGCCTGCCCCGAAGGCGTGACTTCGCGGGGTGGGGGGCGCCGTGGCCGGACAGCGCCTGGATGAACTTTCTCAGAGTGGCCACAGGCCTGTGCCATGCTGCCCCCTTCCCAGCCCTGAGCCTGGGGTCGCCAGGCTTCCGGCCACAGGGGCAGGCTGCCAGGGACCCCACTCCCTGCCTGGGTTTGTGCCAGGAAGAACCCGGCCGGATTCTTGGAGGCAGGGAACTAAGTGTTTGCATCTCCGTGGCCACATCAGGAGAGATTCCTGGGAGGCTGGGGACCTCGGGTCGACCCCTGGCTAAAGGGGACCCTCCGTGGGGAAGACTGGTCCACTCAGGCCCTGGGGGCAGGTGGGCCCATGACACCGGCCTTGGCAGGCAGGGACAGCACCCCGAGTCCCAGTATTTGAATTAAGGGTCCTGACCCTGTGGCCTGCCCAGCCCTCCCCATGGCCTCTCAGGCCGCTGGCCGGGGCATCGCTCTGTGTCCACCTGTCTTTCCTCAGGGGCGCCCAGTCGAGACCACCTCTGTGTCCCCAGGCCCACAGCAGGGTCTGGTTCCTGCAGCCCACCCAGCCCACTGTGCCGTCTTAGATCCTGGTGTTGGGTGATGCTGGCTGCGCGCCACACTGGGGCCTCCAAAGGCAAGAGTGCACCCCTCGAAGACAAGCAGAAAAGGCCGGGTTGCTGGTAACGGCCGCTACCGCTGAGGTTCTGGGTGGTTCCATGTCTGTCTTCGCGTTTGTATTTTCTGAAATGTCTTAAGCGAGCACGTGTTGTTTTGCGGGGAGGCCCAGATGCAGTCAGTTATTTTTAAGAAGCATAGGAGAGTTCTCTGCCTGTGATGGGCGTTGCTGGTTCTCACAGACCCTGCACTTGGTGTTTTCACTCAGAGGTTCATGACCCTTTAGACTTGGTGGCAGGGCCAGGTGCGGAACTTTTAGGGAGGGCTGACCCTGCGCTGGCACGCCCCTGAGAACTTGTGCCTGGCGCCGTTCCCACCCTGCATAGGGTGGCGGCTCTACTTGCAGAGGTGAACTGAGCCGGGGAGGGGAAGGGCTCTGTCCTGCAGTTAGCCCTTGGGTCATGGTCCCAGCTCTCAGAGTTCCAGGACAGCAGCACAGCCATGGTTCCAGCGTCAGGACGGTCAAGGCCTCCTGTCTCTGGAGGGAGGAACAGAGAGGGCGTGGAATTGTAGAATCCTGACTTGAGACTGGCTCTCGGAGAGTGAGAACCTGGGAGGAGAGATGTGTCTCCACACACAGATGCACCCTCATTCACACGCACGGAGGCGGCGTGTACACATGGGGCCTCAGGAACATGCGTTAACCCCTTCCTCAGCCCAGCCCTGGCCTCCTGGGCTGGGAGGGCTGCTCCCGCCTCCTGCTGGCGTGGCACAGGCCATGGGGTCAGGACAAGGCCCCATGCAGCAGCCTCAGGAACAGAGCGGCCAGGCGTCACCGAGGCGGGAAGCAGAAGGAACGCTTTTTTATCTGCCTTTTCTCTACAAAAACCTGGCAGCCTCTATTCGGTGCCTTTGGGGCCTGGCTGGAAAGCCCTCCTGTGGGTTTGCGAAGGTGGGAGGTGGCGGGATCTCTCCGCAGAAGAGGCATCGCCATGGCGTGTGAGGCTTTGCCCCCACTGGTGCTGGCCCTCCGCCTGCCTTGTCCCTGCTCCCCATCCACCTCCCACCGCATGCTCCTGCTCTGCCCTCCCAGCCAGCTGCCTAGGCTGCAGGCGCCCTCCTCTTGAGCACACAAGACAGGGGCCGGGGGAACAACCCACTTCTGCACTTGGTTTGGGTCAACTTGGAGGCAGGGCTGCCCAGGACACCTCAGGGCACACTGTGGCACTCAGTTGCTGCATCGAGGGGAGACCCGTTTCTCCAGGTGGGTGGGCGGCTGGGCCTGACGGGGGTCCGCTGAGCAGCGTTTGGAAATGCTCAGGCCTGTCCTCGTCCCAGAGGGTCGGAGCTTGTGGCCTGGAGAGCGGCTGGCAGTGGGCCAGACCCTGTGCATGGCCACACTCCCTCGGGCACGTAGCCTGCTGACCAGCCTCTGCCTGTGCCCGCGCAGATGTTCAGCCGGGCCTGGGGAGCTGGGGGTTAACACAGGCCCCGCTGCTGCTGGGCATTCATTTCATTAAAAAAACAGCACTACTCTGCAGGCAAAAAAGAAAAAAATGTTTTTTTCAGGTGCTAAAAATATTATCAGGAAATACTTTTCAGCAATGTGCTGTTTTAGGTTCCCCTCTGGACTCAAGGGCGCCTTTGTCTCTGTCACAGAAAATCCACATTTATCAAAACCAAAATTGTTTTATCAAGCAGGCTCATGTTCTGTGGCCAGGAAACCCGAGCCTCCCCAACCGGCCTGTGACATTTTAATTTAGGGCCCGAGCGTGTGTGCAATTTAGATGGGGTGCCCCGGGAGCTGCCCTCGGGGTGGCCCAGGACTCGGGGCTCCACGCAGGCCAAGGAGGGGTGGTGCCCTCTCCAGCCTGCACCTGGTCGGCTGGGCCTGGTTGTCGGGTCTCCACAGGGTTAGGACGGAAGATCCTGGGGCTTGGGCTGCCAGGGGCAGGGGCTGGCTGGCTGTAGCCCACCCCTAACTTTCTCTCCTTCTCTCCCAAAAGTGGCAGGTGGAACGCAGGTCCCCTGCCCCAGAAGCCCAGACCCCAAATGGACGTCCGCGTGCCCTGGAATGAGGCCAGGAGCTCACAGGGGCCAAGGGCCGCCCCAGCTGCTCACCCGGGCACTGCCCTGTGTGGCTGGTTGGGTCTGGGTGCAGTTGGCACCCTGAGGAGGGGTCTGTGAAGCGGCCCTGGACCTCCTCTTTTTGTGCACATGGAGCGGCACATGCCTTGACTCCCACGACGGGACCTCTGCGGTTGCTCTTCAGGAAACAGGGGGACCGGGGCTCACACTTCCTTCCCAGGATGCTCACTGCTGTGTGGGCTCAGGCTTCGGCTCTCCCTGTCCTGGGGGCGACGAGACCCCCCTCCCATCGGCAGCGTGGTCCAGAGCGCCCGAGACAAAGCCCCATTCCCTGTGGGCTCTGGGACAGCAGGGACAGCAAGCCATGGAAAGAGGGGTGCTCAGGCCTGGGGTCCTCTGATGCCCGGAGCTTCCGAAGTAACAAAACCATGCCCTGAGCTGCTTTTAATGATTCGGGAAAACTCTCACGGTATTGTGTCAAGCAAAAGTTTTAAAAAATAGTCCTCCAAGGAGCATGCACGCTGTGGCCGCAGCCGTCCTGAGCTCAGGCGTGCAGGGAAAGGAGGCACCGGCGCCGCCGCAGAGGTTCTGCAGGTCTCGAATGACGGGGGTGGTTACATTCTCCTTTCTGTGTGTCCCTGCTAGCATTTTTTTTTTTCCAATTAATTCGAAAAGTATGAATGTTTTGGAAGCGCAGATAAACGATGTCGCTGGTCCAGCTGGTCCACTTCCTGCCCCGGCTTTGGCCAACCGGAGTGCGTGCTTCCCTCACCCTGGGGTGCTCCAGAGGGCTGGGTTCGTCTCCTGGGGCCCTGCACCCACTCTGCCTGGCCTGTTTGTGGGTGCCGCCATCTGTGTTCCATGGCCCCTCCCCCAGTGCCCACCCCCCGGGACCTTCATCTCCCATTTGTCCCCTCCCGGTGTTAGTCTGCAGTGCCGTCCTTGGACGCCTGCAAAGGGTGCTGCCCCCCCCCCGGGCACCTGAGGGCCTGTCAGAGCCTCCTGGCCAGAGGCCGGAGGGGCCCTCCAACACCCCCGCTGCCTCACATTCCTCGGCGAGCCTCAGGGGTGGCAGGAATCTGAAGGGATTTTGTGTTCTGTCTCAGACCGGAGCTGGGCCTCTGCCTGCGTCCCCGCCTTGTGTGGGGGAGGGTCTCCTGGCTTTCAGAAACCTGGGGCACATGTATCCCCTCTGCCCACCGGAGAGGGCAGGCAGAGGAAGAGTCAGACTGTGGAGGCCTCCGAAGCCACAGGCATATGTGTGGCTCCGGCTCCATGACGTGGCTCTGGGGGTCCACCCCACCTCTGAGATCTCACTGACGCCCAGACTCACTATGGGCTCCAGAGGCAGACCTTCCCCTTAGGAGCACGACCTCCCTCGAGCAACCTGGGCCCGCTGGACCAGGCCGCAGCTGCCTGCAGGTGACATGCCTCCACCGTTAGCTGAGTGCTCTGGCCTCAGCCTGGGCGATGCTTCATGTAGGACACACCAGGGCCCTCGGACTGGGGCCACCCCACTTTATGGATGGGAAACAGCTGGTGGGGTCACAGCTGGGCTGGGCTGGAGGCTGGCTGCTGCGGGCCATGCACGGACTTTTCCCCTCGACTCTGGGGCGGGAGTGGGAAGGGGTCCAGCCCCCTTCTCTCTCCAGCCCCCCTCCCTTGGCCTTGCCTCCACGAAGGGGCAGGAGGACCCCAGCATCTGGGACACATCCTCTGGTTCACACAGCTCTGCCTGCCCCTCACTGGGCAGATGGGTCTGGGATGAGGCCAGTGGAGGGGGAGTCTTGGCCTAGGCTGTGGGGTCCCTGGGCCTGACCCCTCCTGTCGCCCTCATGCAGCCTTGCCCCATGGCCCGGCTTCCTCCTCATCAGCAAGCCAGGTGCTCAAAGGGCCGCTGCGAGAACACAGGGCGAGCCCTCCAAGCCCCCGCTCGGCTCTCAGTGACGGTGAGACCTGGACAGGGGCCCACACACCAGTGCTGGACACACTGAAGACAATGACAGTGTATTTCCGCTAGAAACAGCCTCTTTTCTAAAGACATGCCTTCACGTTGAGGCAGTAAAAGTAGCATCTCTTATGCTGATTTAAGTATTTGTTAAGATTCACAATTCTCAGGCCCCCACGTGCGTTTCAAATGCTCCCCGTGAGCAGCCAGGGCAAGGAGGGTCCTGAAACTGTGGGAGAGCGAGCTGTCTACTCACGGAGACACCCAGAAATCACCTGGGACCCTCCCACCTGCAATGCGCCTCAGGGATGCAAAGTGGGAGGCGTGGCCCCCACAGCCCTGGGGACACACGGGGGCTCCCCCTGCCCGGGGCGGGAGGGGCCAATGCTGAGTCTCCTGTCCCACAATGAGAACCTCGAGGTTCCGGTCCTCCCTCCCACCTGGCCATCCCTCAGGTCCTTCTGCTGGGCTGCGGAGTGGGAGGCCCCCTCCATGAGGAGAGAAGACTGTGGATGGGGGGGGAGGGACGGAGGGGACATGCCTACTGAGTGCCAGGCCCTGGGCACCACATGCTGCCTCGCAGTGACCCTCCACCCTCCATCTGGCAGAGCACTCTCCAGCAGTGGGGGCAGGCTGCCTGCTGTCCTCCACCCTTGACTGGCCACACCAGGGGTGCCTGTCGGAGCACCGCTGCCACCTCCGACTCTTCCTTTCCCGGAGTAACCGCTGCTCATGGGTCACCAAGCTCTTCCTCCATAGCCCAGGCTGAACCTCAGAACCCTCAACACAGCCACCAGCTGTGACCTCAGGCAGAGGTGACAGGCAGGAAGGGGCCCCTCCGCCCACCTCTCTTTAGCGCTTGGTTTTCACAATTCACAGCATGTGTTAACTCCATTACTAAATCCACCAGAAAGCCAGGTGTGCCAGGACACACTCAAGTCCCTGAGTGATCTTGAAATAGACACTGTTGCCCATTCGGCCAGGGCTCACAGTGACTGCCATGGGTGGGTGCTGGGAACCTCTGGCCTTGCACCCCTAGGCCAGGTCCTTGCAGCTGGGATGGGCCCTGTGCACATGCAGGAATTCGCTCGGCTGGCTGGTGCCCCGCGGATATCACAGATGAGCAGCTGTAATGCATGAGGCGCTTTGTGGGGGAGAACAGGCCACTGTGAGCAATGGTGGTGGAGGCGAGGCATGCAGACGCCTGCAGGTGGCCCACGCCACGTGGCCAAGATGGCAGCTCCGCCGGAGTGCCGCCGGACGGTACCCAGCGTTTCTAGGCCAGGAACACGGGAAGCTCTGTAACAGCCTTCAGTGTGACACTCCCCTGCTTCTGGCGGCCAGTGAGTCACGGGGACTTGCACTGAGTCACTTCAGCCACCTGCCACCGTGACGGCCGGAGTTCCTGGATGCGGAGGCTCCAGCCGCTGGGCGTGGGGCTGTGGTGGCTGGCCTTGCAGGACATTCTGTTTTTGGCTCCGGTTGGTGGAAATGTTTTCCACGTGTTTTCCCGTGTTTATGGAGCTGAGGGCACGGAATGAAGCCGGGGAAGCCGGCCTGACAGGGCCTGGCCCGGGGGTCTGGCCAGACCAGCTCCCCTGAAGTGGAAACGGAGTGCCAGGCGGGGGCGGGCTGTGGGGGCACCCAAGCCCCTGCTGTCTGCCGGAGGGGAAGGGGATGTTGGAGGTGAGTGACCTGCAGGGTGGCGGAGGAGCTCTGCGGTCAGTAGGCTCAGAGTGCGCAGCTGGCTGCCTGGGGCCCCTGGGGAGTGAGTGCTGCCGGGTGGCGGCTGCCCGCACGCTGTGCTTTCCACTGGCATCATGCCCACCCCGTCTGAGCTTTGTCCCTCTTATGCAGAGCACAAGGCATCGGTTTTCCCCACAGTGGTTCCCCTGCAGCCTGGGGCCTCCAGCACTTCCCCAGGGCCTCTGGCTGGTGAGGGCTGAGGCGGCCGGCTGCTGGATGGTTTGCAGAGGGCTCACTGCCCTGCCGGGAGGACCTGGCCGAGCTGTGCCTCTTGCTGCCACCGCGCTTCCTGGTCTAATTGCTCCTTCAGGCCGGCCACCTGGGGACAGGACAGTGGCTCCGGTCAGAGGGCAGGCGGCACGGCCGGGGCCCCAGGGCACAGCGATGTGGAGGGCTCTGTGACAGGAAGGGCTGGAGGCCACAGGCCACAGCTCCCGAGGAGAGGTGGCAAGCATGGGACAGAAACATCAGGCGGACATCAGACTGACTCCGTTGCTGCCAGAGAGGGATGTGCAGTCCCACCTCTTACCACGGATGGCCACGCTGCCCGCCCATGGAGGGCTCAGGATCACCGCCACTATGCACCCCTGGCAGGTGGGCTCCCTCCTATTCAGGCTACGAAAGCACTCAGAATGGGGCGGGATGCCGGCTCACGCCTGTAATCCCAGCACGTTGGGAGGCTGAGGCGGGGCTCCCAAACTCCTGAGGTCAGGAGCTCCAGACCAACCTGGCCAACATGGTGAAACCCCGTCTTTCACAAAATACACACACGAAAAAACTAGCCAGGTGTGGTGGCGGGCACCATTAATCCCAGATACTTTGGAGGCTGAGGCAGGAGAATCGCTTGAACCCAGGAGGTGGAGGTTGCTGTGAGCTGAGATCATGCCACTGCACTCCAGCCTGGGCAACAGAGCAAGACTCGTTCTTAAAACTGAAAAGAATCAGAGATGCAAGCAAGCACTCAGAATGATAAGGAAATAAATGCCCTTTTGCTAACAAATTTAGCAAAAGTGCTTGGTGGTCAGGGACAGTAACTTGGGGATGACACTGGGCAGTCACGTCTCCTCCTGGGCCTCAGCCTCAGCTTCCTCATCTGTGAAATGCGCAGACGCCTCTGAGATCCTGACTCCTCTGAGCTCCAAGTCTCCGCGGTTCAGCCCGCAGGTCTGTCACGGGTGCATACACGTGTGGGCATGCAGGGCAGTACACACCCACGCTGGCCATGCTTCCATTACCCACTCATTGCGCCCACCTCATCCCCACATACCATGCGTGCCACACTCTTTCCTTCGTGACTCTGAAGGACAGGTGCAGGGCCGCCTCTGCTACAGCCGTGCATGCTGGGTGCTGTCGAAGCCCCTCCGTCTCCCAGTGAGCCCTGGCAGGAGCTGTCCTCCCCACCCCACTTTATAGACAGGGTGGTGGAGGCTGGGAGACGGTGGTGACCTGCCCCAGAATCCATGCTCCACCTCCCAGTGAGGTGTGGGATAAACCTCGTGCCCTCAAGAGCACAGAAGTGTGGGCAGTGCCCAGAGCGGGCCTGGAGCCCACTGAGTGGCAGCAGAGAGTCCCTGTTGCTAGAAGATTCAAGCAGTCGCCCCTACTGGGATGCCAGTCCTCCCCTCCCCTCCCCTCCCTCTGCCCTAACCCAGGGGGCTGGGGTCCTGACTTTACCTGCTCCTCCAGCATCTCCACTCACTGCTGGTGGGTCCGTCCTTGGGCCTCCAGGGCCCCACGCAGACGCTGTGCCTCTGGGGCCAGGTCCCGCTGGTGCTGGACAGCCAGCTCCCGGAGCCGCAGGGTGTGCGCCTGCTCCAGCTCTGCCATCTGGGCCTAGAGTGAGAACTCAGGCGTCTCACTGCTGTCTCTCACCGAGGGCCACACAGAAGCCCAGGGCAGGAGTGCCCGGGGTGTTCCACCTGCCCTTGTCAGCCCCACTGGCCTCTGCCAGGTGCTGGCCTTGGCCAAGACTGCCCAGCAGACGTGGGGTTGGAGGCACACATTTAGCCAACGGAGCCTTGAGTTTGCCTTTGGCTCGGCTGGAGACCAGGCCGCAGCCTCCAGGATGGGCTTAAAATCGTGGTATCCCAGGTTCCCTTTGGCTGGGCTGGGTGTCCTGAGGGCACTGGAGTTTGATTCCTGCCCATCCTGCCCCATTCCCTGCTGGTTTCTGAGGATGGGGGTGTGTCCAGTGTGGAGAGGGAGAACGGAGCCCCTGAGGCCCCTTCTGTGGGTGTCAGGCCGCTGGGCCTCAGGGGATTCCTCCCCAACACAAGCAGGTGGCGGCCTCCAGCCCTGCCCCAGAGGCCTCTCTCTCCTCCTTCGTCTGGCCCTTGTGCTGCTCTGCAGAGCCCGGGCTGGGCTTCCACGGGGACTTCAGTGTCTCCTGAAGGGCAGGAGTCTTGGGTCCTGGTTCCAGCTCCACCCTCCCCACGTGTGCACATATGGGACAGAGGTGCATCAGCCACTGTCTGGATCTGACACTCTCCTGGGTCCCACCCCAGGTCTGCCCTGGGGCTGAGGTACACAGAGCCCCGCTGGCCCAGCTGACCTGCAGCTGCTGATGCTGCCTCTGGGCTCCGTCCACCTCCTGGTGCAGGCTGTTCAGAGACTGGGCCAGCTGCTCCTTCTCGGCCCCCAGCCTCGCCACAGCCTCCTCCCTCTTCAGTGTCTCTTGCTCTGTCTGCAGAGAGCCCGAGAGGCAGAACCTGTGGTCTCCTGGCAGGGAAGGAGGTCTGGCCAGCCCTCCTCTGGGAGCAGACGGTGCCTCTGGGAAGGACTCTGAATTCCCCTAAGAGCTGGCAGGGTCAGGAAGGGCACTGCCCTGGGCCAGGACCCCCGGCCTCACCCAGGTCTATCTGACATCTGCAGCCAGAGTGACAGCTTCAGGAGGAGCATGGGGCCAAGTCCCCATCCAGCTACAGACCAGCAGAGGTCCCCACCAGCGTCCTCAATGGGGGACTGTCTACGTCTCTTAAGGTGACCTCCCAGGATCTACCCTGAAAACCTTCTCAGTGATCCTTCAGGCCGCATGAGCCATGATCCCTGCACCATTGGGCACTGCCTTCGGTGCGGCACCCGGGACCCGCTGAGCTCACACACGCACAGGCCCTGAGAGCCAGGTGCGCTCGCCGCTCCACCCCAGCAAGCCCGTGGCGTCGGCGTTGCCCTCCCCGTCCGTCCTCCTCGCAGGCTGCAGGTGCCCCAGTGAGCCCCCTCCCTAGTCACCCACTCCCCACCCCATGGGTACAGGTCCGGAGGGAGAAACTGCAGTGTAAATATCAGGGAAGGTTACCCAGGAAACAGACATCTTCTATGGGGAAGTTGGCGGGAAGCTTTTGTTCCCTTGTGAATGGGCTCTCTGGAGGAAAGGATTGAATCTAAGAGTTCTCTCTTACAGAGAGCAGCCCTGGAAGGGGGACAGTGTCCACTGTCCCTAGGCAGCCTGCTTCCAGCACCCCCAGACAGCCTACGGCGTGCCTCATGGGTGGTTGGGTGGACGGGATGCCATGATGTCACAGGCCCATTGGGCCAGCCAGGGGCTGAGGCAGCCTTGGAATCCAGGCCTGGCTCTCCATACCAGGCTGCCACCAGTCTCGGCTGTGCCTGGCCCCCTGGGTCCTGCTGGCTGGGGCTGTGTCCTGGAGTGACGGGTCAGTCCTTTGTTGGCCCCACTGCCCCCTGTTGGGTGCTGGCTTGGCCCAGGATTGGGCAGCAGACCAGGGGCTCGGGGCACACACTCAGCACCCCACAAACCTGCCCTCTTAGCTTCAGGGCTGGGGCAGGCCTGGTTTCGGGCCCGGAGACAGAGGGGACGATTTGCGTGGGTAAAGTTAGTTATGGGGTCAGTGGTTGGAACTTTACAAAAAATAAGGGTTCCTTTCTTCTTCAGGGTTGAGAAAAAGAGTCCCCCTGCACTGAAAGAGGAGGTCCTGTTTCTTTAAAAATCCAGTTACACTCCTGGAAGTGCATGTTATAGAGAAGAGAAAAGTGAAATCCAAAATCAATAAACGGCCGCATCCGGGCTCCCCCTCCTGAGACACCAGTAAAGGGTTTATGGGTTTGTGGGTCCCTCACAGCTGACCTCCTGGAACTCATTAGCTGTTCCTTCCCTCCCCTCCTCGGGCTCCAGGGACTCAGGCGGGCACTGTGCCCACAGCTGACTCCGTGTCCTGGGCAGTGCTGTCGCAAGCAGGGCTGATGCATGCCCCCTGCTCCCCCACCCCCGGCAGCATCCCCGGGAGGCCCCAACACCTGGTTTCGTGGCTCACGGCTGGGCCCCCTTCGGGAACAGCAGCAGGGGCTGGTGACTGGACCCCACTGGCTGGCCCGCCTCTAGAGGGCAGGTGGTCCTTTGTGGACAAGCTGGCTGGTGGCTTTTGTGACTGTCCTGTCCCCTGGGCAGGCTGGGCTGCAGGGCCTTGTGCAGGTGGCCATGAGGCCGTGGGAAGGGCCACCTGCTCTGGGGTCCACCCAAGGCCTCAGAATCTGGCTTCGGCACTTCATAGATGGGACACTGACCTGCAGGGCCCAGCCCCGGAGATACCATCCTCCCCTCCCCCATCCCGAGTGCCCGTCTTCCTTCTGATGCCTCCTCTGGAGCCCTTCCCACTCTGGGGCCCCCTGCCTACTCCTGGATGAGGGCTGTGAGGGCATTAGGACCCTGGGCCCACAGCTGGTGCAGCCCGCTCTGCAGAGCCGGCCGGTGGCTGTGTGGGCACCTTCCCTGTCCCTGCAGGGCCTCAGCACCACACAGCAGAGGGACAAGAGGCTATCCCACAGGCTCCACGGATGGAAGGCCAAAGACACCTACCCTCCTCCTGCACCATCTGCCCTGCGATGCTGAACAAACTTCCTAAGGAGAACAAGCTCAGGCCCTCCAGGGTGTTGGGGGTGGGAGCTTGTGGATGGGTCATGCTGCTGGTGATACCAACTTGGCCTTCCAGGCCTGTCCCTCCAGCTGGGTGACCCAGAGGTTCTCCCGTGGCTTTCCCTGACCTCAGCAGTCACTCTGTGGCCGTGTGGGGAAGAGTGGCAGGGAGCACAGCTGGGAGGGGGGACTGTGGGGCTCTGGGGTCAAGGGGCCATGAGGAGACCTGGGTGGCGGGTGATAGGGCCCAGGGGTGCCGAGCTGGAGGCAGCCCTTCCAAAAGCGTTTGGTCCAGAGGGAGGTGGGCACAGATTCTGTGGGGACTCTGGCCTCAGGCCACCAGGACCCCCCACCCTGCACCTTGGACCCACAGGGAGGGTGGGGCCTGTGCCCAGGCAATGCACCAGCCTCTCCCCTCAGCCGAGAAGTCGCTGCGCAGGACCCTGACTGTGCCCCAGAGTCATTTAAACAGCCCGCACTGTAGAAAGGGCAGTGTCCAGTCCCGTGGCCCTGGACAGCCACCATGTCCACATCAGGGAGGAGCCCAGCTGAGCAGACAGCTGGAGGGGCTGGCGTCGAGGAGAGGAGATGAACAGAAAAAAGCACATCCGTGCGAGGCCACCCCTTGGGCCGGGACCACGTGCCCACTCTGCCCTCACCTGCCAGGTGGGGACCTGCCAGCAACCAGCCCCTGCTGTGGGGGCGGCAAGACCCCCAGTGTGAGAGCCTGGGAGTGTGTGGAGTGCTCACAGAGGACAAGCGGGCTGCCTCTCGGGTGGTGGGGGAGGTGCCGAACACAGCAGCTGCCAGCTCGGTGGGGTGCGGGCTCCGAGAAGCTCTGCCTGGCTGCCGGAGCACCATTTCCTCTTCCTGGGGCTGTTTCCCCGTCAGTCAAGCTGGCGCTGTGCACCCCTCATCTCCCCCAGATGGCTCTGCTCTGTCTGGTTTCATGCGTGGGAACCAGGGGCTGAGCTCAGTGGCCAGGATCACCGGATCACTTACCCGCCAGCAGAGCACCTCCCCCTGGCCTCACCTCAGCGGCCCACCCCTGGACACTGGTCTACGTTTGTCTGACCTTCGGATTGGAAACCCTGTCCTGCACTCTGACCTGCATTGGGGGGGGCGGTGACAGGGCTGGGTGATGGGGGGGTGACAGGGCTGGGTGATTGGGGGGTGACAGGGCTGGGTGATGGGGGGGTGACAGGGCTGGGTGATGGGGGGAGCATGACAGGGCTGGGTGATGGGGGGGAGCATGACAGGGCTGGGTGATGGGGGGAGCATGACAGGGCCGGGTGATGGGGGGAGCATGACAGGGCTGGGTGAGGGCCGTCACTTGGACCATCACTTCACCCCTTGACCGCTGAGCTCCTCCTGTCTCTCATCCTGTCTTCGGGGCCCCACCCGGGAGCTCACTGACCACTGTCCCTGCCTTGAGCTTTGGGGGGTTGTTGGGCACCTCCATAGGCTGGCCTGCCTGTTGCCCCAGCCACAGGGCACCCCCCAGGGCAGGGCTGTCTCTGCTGGGAGCAGAGGCCTCTGGGGCCCTGGGGTGTGAGGTGTGTCAGGGAGAGCCACAGCGGGCACACACGACACCACTGGCCGGCAGGTGAGGACACAGAAGCCTGCATGGGCCAGCACCTCGCCCAGCTCCCCGCTCCTCTCCAAGGAGCACCTGCCCACCCGCCGGCCGCCGACGCCTACCTGTGCGAGCTGAGTGCGCAGCGCCGCGAGCTCCCCCTGCAGACGTGCCCGCTCAGCGCGCAGCGTCGCCGTCTGCTCCTGCAGGGCGCGCCTCTCTGCGTGCGCTTCGGCCGCCTCCTGCTCGCCACTGCACTGCGGCCGCCAGAGCACCTGGGCGGGGGACACTGGGCGTGGGCCAGGGGTTGGGAGGGCCCGGGTTTCTGAGAGGAGGTTGTTCCATCTAAGGCTGGCCCTGGCCTCAGCCGATTTTCTCCTAAACGGCGTGTCCACAGCGGACTCCTCTGTTGCAAGGGTGACTACTGTGTGGCAAGAAATCCAGCCCCTGACTGCGTGGGCCCCTCCAGCCTCAGTTTCCCCAGCTGTCAGAGGGGGACTGGATGGTGCCTGGGCCTCTGCAGGCCTGCACACCTGCCTTCACTGTCTCTCTAGGGCTACCTTCATGCTGAGGGGCTGATTTTGCAAAGGACCGCAGGGCCTCTTTCCCATAGGCCTGTTCACCGCCCCCTGGTGACAGCGTACCCTGCCCTCCTGAGAACCTCACCTGTCTCGGGCGCTCCAGCGATCCCTCGGCCTCCTGGCGCCTGTGCTCCAAGTTGGTGAGCTGCTCCTCCAGCAGCTTCCTCTTGGCCAGGCCTTGGCTGTGCCTCCTGCTCTCGTCAAGGGCCTGGCGCAGTGCGTCCAGTTGCTCCTGGCGGGAGGGGGACACACGGCCCACCTGGAGACACTGGGCATGGGGGTCTGCAGGGAAACCTCACCTCGGGGCATCTGCCTAGACCGCCCCACAGGCCCATGTAGCTGGGATGAAAACAGCAAGAACTCGGTTAAGGTCAAAGTGAAGGGCATTGATCAGTGGTTGTGTTTGCAATGTAACCCCAAGGTGTGGAGCCCCAGGAAGCCTGAGACAAAAGTCAGGGGGGTCTGGCCCAGCGTGGGCAAAGGCTCGGGCTTGGTAGGTTCTCTGCTATAACCGGTGGCCTCAGAGGGCACATCAGTAGCATCCCTGCCCTGTCTCCAGCCTTGGCGGCTCCGGCTGCCCTTGGGATAAGGCCTGAGGTGACCCTCTCCGAGGCTTCCGGAGCCTTGTCAGCTCAGGCCCTGCTTGCCCCTTCTGCCATCACACTGTGCGTTCTCCTGCCTCAGCTCCCACCTGGGGACACGGCTAGTCCCAAACTGAGCCCAGGAGCTCTGGAGGCTGGGAAGCTGGCATCGCCCATGATCCCCACGGTGTCCCTCACCCCGGCACCCTCCTCTCAGCCCCTCTGCCTTCGTCCTGTCCAAACCACCGCCATCCACTCGGGACCGGTGCCTGTCCTTCAGTTTCCTCTCTGTCCTCAGGTACTGCCCAGGACGGCCCGAGGGCGCATTTCACCTGAGTACCATCTGCCATGCCGCTGCCTTGCTCTGGGCCTGTGGCGCTTCCAGCTGCCACCAGGACACGGACCTGGGAACTTGCCACCACACAGACCTCGTACGCCTGCTGACCCCTGCCCACAGCCTCCCCGCCTGGCGCCCCCACCTGTGGGGCCACCTTCTCCTCCTGCTTGCAGGAATCTCAGCTCCCTGCCAGCCCGGGAAGGAGGATGGCACTGGGGGTGCCCTCTGAGCCCCAGAGCTGGCAGCTGTTGGGGCTTGAGCACCCCCAGATGCGAGACAGCCCGCGAGGCATCCGTCATTGGAAGCCTCTGGACTGCACGTTGGCCCGGTAAGGCCTTGGTGGGTCCCCAGCCCTCGCACCTTCCGGGGGTTTTGTGGAGAAGCGGCCAGCTCCTTCTGAGGTGGCCACACTTTGAAAACACTGTTTCTTTGGTCTGACACTTTGTTACTTTAAAAAAGGAGAAGAAGGAAGGTAACGCTTGTACCTAACATTGCGACGCTTCGCCCTTCGGTGCAGTTTTGAAAATTATAATTTTCTGTACAATTTTCCAGTACAAAAGCAGAAGTTTCCTTCAAATATGGCTCAAATATCTCATAGCAGTCTTAAGAGGTCCCAAACCTCTTGTAATGACTCAGCTTTTATGGAATTTGAATGAACCGTAATAACTGAGTGGTTCTCCTTTAATGCGCAGCCCCACGCAGCCCCAGTGAGTTGCTCTGATCTCCTGTGTCCTTTCAGCTCTAAATCCTGATGCTGTGTGAGAGGCAGGCTGGCAAAACCAACCTTGAAAACATGGGTTCAGCCTGAGTCTAAAGTAGCTGCAGGAAAGAACCCCAGCCCTGCTCCCCGAGAGCCGAGTGGAGCTGAGTGCTCAGGATGAATCTGGGTTCCAGCAGCCCCTACCCTGGAGCCTGAGCAGGGGAGAGCCTGGGCTCGGGGCCAGAACGTGGGGTTCCAGTGTCAGTTTCCCCATCTGTGGCATGGGTATGCTGCAGTCTCACAGGGGTCTCGTTGGGACCAAAAGAAGGCTGGGGCCGGGCGTGGTGGCTCCTGCCTATAATCCCAGCACTTTGGGAGGCTGAGGTGGGCGGATCACCTGACGTCAGGAGTTTGAGACCAGCCTGGCCAACATGGTGAAACCCCGTTTCTACTTAAAATACAAAAAATTAGCCAGGCATGGTGGCACGCGCCTGTAATCTAGCTACTTGGGAGGTGGAGGCAGGAGAATCGCTTGAACCTGGGAGGCAGAGGTTGCAGTGAGCCAAGACTGCACCACTCCACTCCAGCCTGGGCAACAAAAGTGAAACTCTGTCTCAAAAAAAAAGAAGAAGAAGAAGGCTGGGAGCATGCTGTGGACTCCGGGAGGCCCCCGGGGAGGCTGTTACAAACGAAGGGCTTGCATGGAAGGCTGGGCGTGAAGGCTGGGAAATACCTGAGCATGAGCAGAAGGGGCAAAGGCCTCGTCAAGTGTCCTGCCGGCCGCAAAGGGCAGGGCAGAGCATGCCACAAACACCCGCCAAATCCGTCCTTTGCGCTCTTGGAATTGGGGTCCTCAGCCTGATACCTGTTATCCACCGGGCGATCGTGGGCCAATTCGGTTATCCACTGGCACGTCCCCTGGAGTCCCTGCCCTGGCGAGCTGGCCCATCCTGCCCTCAGGCCAGTCACAGCGCAATGACCTCTGGGCAGTCCTCAGACACAAGGGGTCGGAGCCCTTCTTGCCACACAGTGGGACGCTGGGGCCAGACCGAGGGCGGGGTCTGTGCCAGTTTGCGGTGGCAAGGCCTCCTCTCGGCTTGGGCCTGCCCACTGCCCGCCTCTTCTGCCAGCCCCTCCTGCTTGGACCCGACTAGCTTTATAGCCTGTTGCACTATTCACTTTCAAAATTTTCTTGGAAAGTCTTAAATGTCTACCCTTTCCCGTCAACTTTGCAGTCAGCTTGTCCAGTATTCCTGTAAACACAACACAAGCAAATAGACAAAACCAAACCATAAAAGCAAACAACCAGCAAACAACTGACAAAGCAGGAGCACGAACAAAGACCCACCCAGAACCCGATCACCCGCCCAAAGCCACAGCCTCGCCAGGGAGACGCCGTGAGCAACGGCAGTGGCAGAACACGCACTCATGGTTCAAATAACCCTCACACTCAAGAAGAAATAAAGATGGAAACTTCTAGAAAACTGGTAAAAAGGGAACGAACTCACATCAAAAGCTGCTGCGGCACATCCCAAACCACAGTTAGGGAAAATGGGATCATGTGAAATGCTCCCGCTGTTAAAAGAGAAAGCCCACACGTAAACAACTTACTTATTCCTTTCAAGAACTTGGAAAAATTACAACGAAAAAGATTTAAAAAGAGAGTATTGGCTGGGCGTGGTGGCTCACACCTGTAATCCTGGCACTTTGGGAGGCCAAGGTAGATGCATCGCATGAGCTCAGGAGTTTGAGACCAGCCTGGGCAACATGGTTTAACAACATTTCTACAAAAAACACAAAAGTTAGCCAGATGCAGTGGCATGTGCCTACAGTGCCAGCTACTGAAGAGGCTGAGGTTGGAGGACCGCTGGAGCCCCAGAGGTGGAGGCTGCAGTGAGCCGGAATCACGCCATTGCACTCCAGCCTGGCGGACAGAGCCAGAACCTCAAAAGAATAAATAAAATACAAAATAAACCGAGACTGAAAATAGAGTGTTAATAGAAATAAAAGCGGAGATACATTGATTATTTGAAAACAGGAATAAAACATGAACTGTTGGCAAGTCAGATTAAGGAAAAGAAACCAGCCTGGAACATGAAGGACAGAAGCAGATGTAACTCCACGTGGAAATGAGGCACAGCGATGCGCAGAGAGCAGGTGCACCTGCCGGCAAGACCACGCTATCACAAAGATGGTGCTCAGCAAATGCAAGTGCAGGTCCTTGGCGATGCGCTGGACGTGTGCGATGAGTGACATTCCCACGGGCAAAGCTGACCCGAGAAGAAATGGAAAGTGAAAACAGACCTTTGACAGAAAAGAGACTCAAAGGGAATTAAAGTGTGCTCTTTACCATGACAGGGGCTGCCGACAGGTACAGGGACGCTCAATGAACCTTTCAAGGAAAGTTATTTTGAGCATTCCAGGTGACAGAAGAAATGGAAAGCCCACCAATTCATTTTATAAAATAATCAAATTTTCTTAACACAAATAAATTTGAAAAATATGTCACCGAAAAGGAATTACAGATGCAAAAATTCTTGACAAAGCACTGAGAATAATCAATTCCGACCGTGGCTCAGTGTCCGCTTTGTGGGCCCTGCTGGCCCCAGGCTGCTCTGCTGGCTTTGGGCTTGTGTGGATCCTGGAAACTTTTAGAGCCTGTGAATGATGCTGAGTTTGGCCCCCACAGGCAGGTGAACTGCAGGGCTGGCACTGGGGACGTGTGAGCTGGTGGGGTGGACGTGGCATGTGGGCACAGTGGGCGAAGGAGGCCTGGGCAAGAGTCCAAGGATGCCACGGGCTCCCCTGAGCTGTGACCGGGTGCCAATCCGAGGGTGGCAGGGTGGGCCTTTCTGAGCAGGCATGAGGCTGTGGGTGACGCTGGGTGAGTGCCAGGCCTCCCGCCTGCTTGGCGGCCTGGCCAGCTGCTTGGGCACGGCTGCTGTGTTTGGTGCATGTCCTGGCGCCGCGGGCTGGCCCTGCACGGCTGTTCTATCGAATTCCCAGGATAGCCTTGGAAACGGGAGGGATTTGCTCTCAAACAGGATCTTACTGTTTGCACAGTACAGCCTACCATTTAATTAGAAAAATATGTTTTTAATTAACTTTCTCTTGACAAACACATTGGCTTATGTGAAGTGGGGAAAAACCGACCCATGAAAGTGAGAGAAGTGTGTCAAATGCAGAGCCAGAAGAGGCGCCAGACCTGCCCCGAGGGACCCCACGGTTCGGCAAGGGCGAGGGGCAGCAGGGAGCGTGGCTGTCTTCCCAGCCCCCTGGCTGGCTAGAAACGTTTCAACCCTGAGTTCTCTGCCTGGGTTTGCCAAGTGTCAAAGGCGGGGCCTCTGGTGAGGTGGTGACTTAGGTGTGTCTGAATCCAGACACCCACCACAATGACCAATAGATGACAAAAGGTTGGGAAACTTGTTCTCAGAGCTGGGGACCAGGGGCTTGTAGGGCTCCTGAGGGCAGGTGAAACCAGCTCGGCCTAAAAAAAGGTGGAATGGGCACTGCCAGAATTTTAAGAAAACATTGACACCATCATGATAGAGTTTACCATGTTTCACTAAAATCCTTGAGCAAATTCTAGACCAAGCAGAAAAATGCACATGGACAAGGGTCTGATGAATATCAGAGCATCCTCTGCACTCATGTGTGGAGGCCCGAAGTGGGACTCCCCCATACCCTGGCTCAGAACGGGGAGGGCTGCGGGGAGCTACAGGGGACCACATCAGGGAAGAGGGCTGCTGTGGCTGGGGGACCCGGGGAGCCCTCTGTCCCTGCCAGGGAAGCAGCTGAGGAGGTAAGGGTGCCCCCACTGCCCCCCCCACACTTCAGGAAAAGAACAGCTCTGGGGGGGGCAAAATGCCACTGCTGGCTCCCCACGCTCCCCCACAGCTCCCTGTGGCTGCGGGATCTTGGAACCCTTCTCTCTGCCTTTCCTTTGAGGCTGAAATACGTGGATGGGGACACATAAAGTCCACAATGAGCCCTCTCCACTCCCAGCTTCGAGCAAGGCCAGAACTCCCTTCAAAGTTTCGCAAAGGAAAAAGCATCACAAAAGTAGCATCCACTGGGGTTCGAGAAAATAAAGTCGATTCGAGGAAATCTCGAATTGAGGAAATCTCTAAGGAAACAGAGGAGGAAGCTGCTGACACGCATCAGAAGAGGGTAACTGGCATTCTCCGGGCGAGGCCGGGGCACGGAGCCCGAGGTGAGAACTCCGGCTGAGCAGGCCGCCGTGGGGGCAGCAGCAGAGGCGATGAGGCAGACGGTGAGATGAGCTGAGCAGGAGTAAGACCTGAAATTCTCCTAGGACCTTGGGGAAATGGAGGTGAGGAGCAATCCAAGACCGAAGCCAGCACAGGCCCAGGGGGTCATGACGGGTGCTGAGGGCTCCAGGACAAAGGAGCAGGGGGTGACGGAGAAGGAGAAGAGATATTTTTTTTTTACAGTGGGAGGAACCTCTGTAGACAGAAGGTAGATTTGCTTCTGCAAGTAGGGAGGGGTTGCCAGGGTACGTAAAAATACTGAAAGGGGCCGACACGCCCATATGTTGGTGACATTTTTGAATTTCAAAGACACGGAGGCCTCTGGCTGCCACTCTGGAAAGAGCGCTGACAAGAAAAACCCAGAGAGCCCAGAGACTCTGCACAGTTCTGGAACCTCTGCGGGGCCCAGACTCTAACGAAAACCAGGCCCCTGCAGGAGAGACGCCTCCAGGCTCCACCCAGCAGCCAGTGGCACGGAGTTCACTGAGGCTGGCAGCACATCGCTGGGACCCCTGTGGCAGGTGCGGCCCTCAGAGGCCCCGTGAGCTCCGGCCCTGACGCCGTCCCGTGACCACGTGGCATTCACGGCCACGGGACTCTGGATGCGAGTCTGACTCTGAGTTAAGGAAAGGGCGACCACCCAGACAGGCCCCGCCCACCCACGCAGGCCCCCCCCCCCCCGACAGGCCCCCCCCCCCACGCAGGCCCCACCCACCCAGACAGGCCTCCTCCAACCAGACAGGCCTCCCCACGCGGACAGGCCCCGCCCACCCAGACAGGCCCCGCCCACCCACGCAGGCTCCACCCACCCAGACAGGCCTCCCCACCCAGACAGGCCCCGCCCACCCAGACAGGCCTCCTCCAACCAGACAGGCCCCGCCCACCCGGACAGGCCCCGCCCACCCACGCAGGCCCCACCCACACAGACAGGCCTCCCCCAACCAGACAGGCCCCCCCCCCCCGGACAGGCCCCCCCCCCCACACCCACGCAGGCCCCACCCACCCAGGCCCGCCGTCGGGTGTTGGCAGAAGGGGCAGAGAAGTGTAAGGCACGTGGAGACATGGGCGAAGGCCCTGCCGCTGTGCTGTGGCACCCTTGAGGAAGCTCCTGGCTGGGAGTGGGGGGCCCTTGGCCGACAGCCTGGAAATGAGGCTTAGCCCAGTCACGCAAGGAGATGAACTTGCCACATGGGATGAGCCCAGATGCCCCGGAAGCACCCGGATGAGCCCAGAGACTCTTCCCTGGAGCCTCAGGTGGCCCAGCCCGCCCCATGACTGTGAGGCCGGGAGGGGAGACCCCAGTCACACATGCCAGGCTTCTCACCTACAGGACTGGGGGCCCAAAAGCGGGGTTGTTTTAAGTCATCAGCAATTTATTGCAAAAAATAGTGCACCAGGTGTGGGCTGCTGTGGGTAGAGCGCCCTGGGGTCCACAGATATCAAAAGAAGTCCAACTCACAGGCAGGAGAGCCAGAGCCCCCGGGCAGGTTTGCAACTGGAGAGTGTCCAGAGGAGGAAGTTCTAAGGAACAAAAGTCTCAGCTTCTCGGGCGCAGGTGGAAGCACTGCAGTGGGCAGGGTGGGGGGACGGGAGACAAGACCCTCAGCCTTGGTGGGTGCAGGGCGCTGTCCTGGCCCAGCCCTAAGGGGCCCTGGGCGCAAAGGCTAAGGGAAAAGGGCTGCATGAATCACTCCTGTGTGCAAGACAGGGCCAGCAGGAAAGACAGGCAGAAAGGAGGAACGTCCTATCAGCAACCTAAGGAAAAACAGCTTGCGTTACCACAAACTTTCTACGCAGAACAAATTCCCCAGAAAAGGCGAAGACCCTGAGGTGGGATTGAAGCCAAAGCCAGGCCGATGACACAAAGGCTGAAAACGCAAAGACCAAAAAGTCAGAGGCCAGGAGGAGGACAGACCGCAGCCATGGGGCGTGCCGGCCACACGGGAAGAGTTCACGGAGAAACTTCACTTTCCAAGAGAGTCAAGAAATCTAGAAGTCAGATACCCTTGGAAATAAAAGGAGACATTGACAAAAACAGTCGCTGTCAGAAAACTCAACACATCATCCTCAGCTTTCATAAATTCCGGGATTCTCAAACGTGGCCTATCTGAATAACGCATTTGTGAAGATTGATTTAAAAGGTCCATTTCAGGGTCAAGCAGGGTGGCTCACGGCTGTCATCCCAGCACTTTGGGAGGCCGAGGTGAGCCGATCATTTGAGGTCAGGAGTTTGGGACCAGCCTGGTCAACATGGTGAAACCCCGTCAGCACTAAAAATACAAAACATTAGCCGGGCGTGGTGGCGCGTGCCTGTAGTCCCAGCTACTCAGGAGGCTGAGGCAGGGAATCGCTTGAACCCAGGAGGCAGAGGCTGCAGTGAGCCAAGATCACGCCACTGCACTCCAGCCTGGGCAATAGAGTGAGACTCTGTCTCAAAAAATAAAGTAAAATAAAATAATAAGACAACTGTTTCAAAATGTCGTAACCTGTGAACGGAGAGCCCGTTCTGAACGCCTGTGGGCAGCACACATGTGACTATCCGTATAAATGAAGTGTGGTTCAGCTCAGCCTGCTCCAGGCCCCCCGACTTAGGTTCCCCACCGCCTGGGCATCTCGCAAGTGTGACCCCCTCCCTGGCCAGGCCGCCTGGGCCTTCCACAGGTGTCTCCAGTCCTGCCGCCCCAGCAGCTGCCACCGGAGGGGTGTTTCCGAGACGGGAATTTCCAGGCTCCTGGCTGATGAGGAACTTGCCGTCTCTGCAGCCTGGCCTCTGCTCTCTGCCCCCTCCCCTCTCCCCTGCAGGAGCCACCTCCTCAGAGGTTCAGGGCCTCCTAGGGACCCAGCGCCTGCCTGCTGGCCTGAGTGCTGACAGCCCTTTGGTGGCCTCTGAGGGCCACCAGGCTCCCAGGCTGAGCCCTGCGCAGAGCAGCACAGGCCTGCTGGGGAAGGTGACCATAGGTGGCTTCTGCACTTGACCTCTGAGCCCTCTGTGCCAACCTGCAGGGCTGACCCTCCTGACAGCGTGTCCGGGCCTCCCTCGTGGGAGGGACATTTGCAGCGGAGTGGCTCCTAGACCTCTGTGCCCAGTCCCCTCTGCATGGTGCTGGCTCCCGCTTCCCAGAATGGGCTGGGGACGCCTGGGGTAGCTGCCCTGGTCAGCCTCAGCGCGGCACACTGTTCTCTGGCCGCTGGGGCCTGCGAGGGAACACTCTGGAGAGGCCGGGTCATCCCTTGGCCTAGTCCTGACGACTATCTCAGGACATGCTGGGGGCTGCTTGGACCCGTGGGCTGGGCTGGGCCCGGGCTCCCCATCAGCACTGAGGACCGAGGCTGGGCCAGGCTCCATCCCCCCCTGCCTGGCTGTTCCCTTTCCAGGCCCACCTCAGACCCAGCAGCCACCTCCCCAGCAGAAAGCCTGGCGCGCAGGGACAAAGACCTCAGCCCTTTCTGTGCCTGAATGACGTAGGGTGAAAAGTGGTCTTGGAGCAGCACGGTGACACCGGACAGAGCCCCAAGGCCAGGCCAGGGCCACCTCTATGCCTGCCAGTGTGGCCTCAAGAGAAGGAAGGGCCTAGACTTGGGGCTTTGCCCCCCACTTGCTGTGTCCCCAGGACCAAGTCCTCAGTGTCCCCAATCTGTAACACAACGGCTAGAACTACCTTAAAGACAGCTCTGCTAGGGACAGGTCCAGTCCTGATGGCCCCAAAGCCACCTGCCACGACCCAGCCTGCACCTCTGCCCAGGGCCCTGCCTGGGTGGCCACTGGCCCCAGGTCTGAACATCCACAGACGCCCTTGCGGACTCCTCTCACCCCCTCCTGGCCCTGTGGCCTCCCTGCAGGGTGTGAGGGTGACCGACAGGCCTTGTTCTTACACTGCACCTGTCCCCCCTCCCCCGCCGCCTCCCCACCTGCAGCCGCCGCTTCTCCCGGCCTGCCACACGCATGCTCGCCAGGTGCTCCAACTCCAGCCTGCCCAGTGCCTCCTTCTGCAGGGCTCTCGCTGCCCGGGCACTGCCCAGCACACCCTCCACCTGGCGCCGGCCTGTGGGGCAAGCAGGGTGGCTTGAGGGGCTCCCACGCCCCTCCCAGGTCACAGGCAGGCAACTCCGCAGACTTGAGTGACTGGCACCCAGGTGGGGCAGGGTCTGTCCTCGCCGCTCGAGGGTCCTGGGCTGGCCTGGGGTCCCCGCTTCCCGTGTCTGGACTCTGACCTCCTCCCTGCTCATCCTTCCCTCCTGCCTCTTTCCTTTTTTTTCCTTTTTTTAAGAGACAGGGTTTCACCACGTGGGTCAGGCTGGTCTCCAACTCCCGACCTCAGGTGATCCGCCTGCCTTGGCCTCCCAAAGTGCTGGGATGACAGGTGTGAGCCACCGCGCCTGGCTGCCTCCTTCCTTTAACTGAGGGGGCACTAAGTGGAGAAACTCGTGCATGAGACGCAGTGGGGGGCAGTGGGGAGGGACCTCTCTGAGGGGGTGGCAAGAGGCAGGGCCTGCATGGGGAGAGCCATGTGGCTACCTGGGGTAGCGGGTGCCAGGAAGAGGGCACGGCCCAGGCAAAGGCCCCTGGTGGGAACTGCAGGAGGCCAGGGCGGGGCAGGGGCTGCCGAGGACACTGGAGCTGGATGGACCAGGAGGGCCTTGAGGGGCCTGTGGATGCCATTCCTCTGTGCTGGGGAAGTTGCTGCTGAGAAAGCTCTGATGCCAAGCGCGGGCCCCGCCTCCCCAGGCCTGGTGGCTTGGGTACTGCCATAGGGGCCTAAAGCTTACAGCTGGCCGCCGTGGGGACACTGTGGTTCCACCCTCACAGCCGCTCCCACAGTGGGTGGGGTGGGGAAGGCAGGTCACCTTCCTGGGCCTCGGCCAGGGCTTTCTGTAGCTGCCCCACGTGGCTCTGGGCCCGGGCACACCTGCACTCTGCCTCACTCAGCCGGCTGCTCAGGGTCGCCATCTGGACGCGAGAGTCGTCCTGGGAGGAAGGACTGAGGTCAGTGGGGCCCGCCCAGCGGGCGGGTGGAGGGCCAAGGTGTCTGCTAGAGGGTGAACGTGTGCAGGGCAGGGTAGCAGGTGGCGTGGCAGTGGGCTCGAGGAAGGTGGGCACACTGGGAAGCTGAGCTGACCTGCAGGCCTGGGGAGGGGAGGGGTCCAGTGGGGCTGGGCCTTCAGGACCCAGGTTTCAGGTACAGGTGTGGCGTGGAGAGCTGGCAGGTGGTGGCCCACAGCCTGTGGTCACAGGGACTGGCAGTGGCTGCCCTGGCAGCATTTGGGGCTGAGTGCCGATGGGACCCTGCTCCCCAGGGCAGACACGAAGGGAGCGGGTGTGCACGGACCCCAGCCAGGGCTCAAGGCCTGTCTCTGTCTTTCCCACAGCCCTGCCCATGGGAGTCCCCTGCCCATCGTCACCCAGCGAGCTGGAAGGGGGCCGCTCATGGGTGGTTCTGTGGGAGCCCTAAAGCCAGGAGCAGCCACTGGGGAGCTTGGGCCCCAGGAGGGGACTTTGGGAGCACTGAGGAGAGCTTGCTGGCTCTGTCCTGCAGGGGATGGCACGAATTGTAGAATGCCCTGGCCTGGGCCCTGGTGGGTGTCGCAGGAGGGCCTGGCTCCAGGGGCTTTTCAGCCTGGTCTGAGGAAGGGGGTGGCCTGCAGCCACCCAAGGCACTTGGGTTTGGGGGACACGGTGGTACCAGCGTTTATCACAACAAACAGGACAGCCTGGACCTTGAGACCCCGGGACGCGCAGGTGGGTGGACAGCAGGTCTAAGGTGGTCTTGCCAGAGGCCCCGGCGTGCTGCTGTGGGTGGGAGGCCCCAGCCCCCGTTACCCGCTCCCGCTGGGCTTCTCGGAGCTTCCGCACAAAGTCCTGTAGGACGTCCTTCACGGTGTCCACATCCAGGAGCTCTGAGCTGTGGCCTCCGGGTGTGGGCGAGGGCCATCGGAGGGGTGAGTGGGGCCTGGCTCGGCTGCTGGCATCCTCTCGCCCAGGGAGAGCCTGGGAGCCGTTGGAGCCTGCGGGAGGTGACAGCGGAGAGGTCATAGACAGGGACACAGCAACAGAGCACGCCCATGTCCCTTCCTCTCTGCTGCTCCAGCCATGGGAGCTTGGGGGGCTGGCCACAGGCCCCTACAATTGCCGGTCCGAGTCACTCGCTGATCAGCTGTGAGGCCTGAAAGAGGGGTGGCCAGGCCAGGGACTGAGCAGGGACAGGGGCCTGCCTGCCGCCACGGAGGACTCTGACCTTGGGTGGGGGAACCGGGCTGCTCCAGGGAGGCCCACGGGCTCTGTCCCTGGAGCCCCAGGCCACGGCGGAATGCGGAGCAGAGCCGGCGCAGCTGGGCCTCTGCCCCCTGCCTCGCACGCTGGGCCTGGGTCAGCTCCTGCTCCAGGCTGTGGATCTGCTGACAGGCCTGGTCCAGGCGAGCCTGGAGAGCATCGGCCACAGCGCTGGCTTGCTGCAGCTTCCTGGTGACGCTGTGCAGCTCTGCCCCGCAGCTGTCATGGAGGTGCTCCTGGAGCCGCTGTCCGCGGGCCTCGCAGACGGCCTCCACCTCGGCCAACTTCCTCTGCAGCCCCAGGACCTGTCGGAGGGTCGTTTGGGGGAGCGCCCGTGGGAGACGGTGAGGAAGTGGGTGGGCCTGGGCCTCCCGCTGCCCCCCAGCCCAGCGCCTTCCCTTTGGCCACTGGCGGCCCTCCCACCTCCTCCCGGGCACCCGCGCGCCCGGCCTCCGCCCCGGCCGCCTGCCTCCGCAGCTCCAGCACCTCCTGCGAGCGTCGCCCCTGCAGCTCCCGGGCCTCTCTGCACCTGCTCTGGTTCTCAGCCATCAGCGTCCTCACCTGGGAGCACAGGCCGCAACGATGGGATCACTGGTCTCTGCCCAGGCAGCCTCCCTGCCTCCTGCCTCCACTCACAAGTTTCTTGAGGGCAGCTGGCCACACTCAGGGAGGCTTGGGCTAAGGTTCCTCCAAAGGACCTCGTCCCAGGAGCCACCACCCTCAGCCATGGCGCAGACCCCTACCTGGCACCTCCTCTGAGAACCTGGGACAAGGAGGAGTCTCAGGAAGGGCGGGTTGGGCCCTGATTAGGAAGTGTGGGCACTGGCTGGGTGCACTGGAGCCAAGTGCCCTGAGGCTGCCTCGACAGGAGGGAGCCAGGCCTCGCGGAGACCCGGCTCTCCAGCACCCAGTCCTGAAGAGGCCGGGCTGCCCCCCCAGCCTGTCTGAGCCCCGAGTGCCGTGGAAAGGCGTCACATTCAGAGACCGTGCTGCTGTGCTCGGCCCTTCCTCCTCCCCAAGCCTTCCTGTTTCTGTCCTCTCCAGTCCTGCCATCTGTACCCCGCAGGGACAGACCCAACCAGGGGCCCTGTGAACTTGAGAAGGGGGTGGCCCCAAGTCTGGGGACACAGTGACTCAAAGGTAGCTGCAAGGCCAGGTCTGGGGGCTCCTGCACTGCAGCTGGGGGGGCCCTGGGACGCACCAGGCGGGAGGTGCCTGGTTGGATGTTGACCCTTCCGGCCGCCTACCTGTCTGTGGAGCTCCTGGAGCTCCTGGCGGGTTTCCCCCCGGGCCTGCTCCAGCTCCCACAGGCGGGCCCGCAGTGTGCTGGCCTCCCGCTGCGCCGCCGCCCGCGCCTCCTCCAGGACCAGCAGCTTCTGCTCCTTCTCGTCCTTGGACCGCTTAAAACTGAAAAGGGTGCCACCGTCTGGCGTGCCCGTACCCCCTGGGGGCCGGCACTGCTGCCCAGCAGGCCTCTCCTGCTCCACTGAGGCACCGACCCCAGTCTGGACTCTCGGTGTCCCCAAAACCCGCCTCTGCAGGGCTCCCTGTCACCTTCTGGACACATGTCCACCCGTGTCCCAGTACCCAGCTGCATGGCCCCTGTGCATCATTTACCTCTTTAGCCCCTCCTCACCTCATCCTTCCCCACTTCTCCCTCTCCCTCACGTGCCCAGACGCTCAACATCCAGCCCAGTTTGGCACCTCTGCCGCCTGCTGTGAGGGCTGCCGTCCGGCCCAGCTGCCCCACAGGGGCCTTTCTGGAGCCCCAGCCAGGCTCTTGGCCTCCCTCTGCTCCCCAGCCTGGCACCACCTCTGGGAGGTCACCTGTGACCTGTCTTCCTGCTGATGAGAACTTCCTGTGGGCAGGGTCAGGTGTGTCCATGTCCCCAGCCACCCTTGCACGGGCCAGCACTGCAGACCCCTTGGATCAGGCAGCAGGAGGCCTGCTTGGCATGTCTACCCACCATCAGTGGGGCCAAATCAATGGGACGCCCCTGCCTAGTCCCCTCACCCAATCCTCCCTGCAGCCTGGGTGGGCAGTGGGCTGCAGGGACCCCCGCGGCTCCAGGATGGCTTCCGTACCTGGCCTTCTCCTGCTCAGCCCTGCAGACGGCGGCCCACGGCTCGCTGTTGGACCACAACAGTACATCCTTCTCGCGGGCCTTGTCACCCAGCGCCTGGCGGGCCTCCTCCCGGCTCTCCTGGACGGCCTGCAGCTCCTGGCGCAGTGTGGCCAACCCCTCCTGAGCCATGGTCAGCTGTGCCCGCAGCCTCTCAGCCTAGGGAGGAGCATGCAGCTCTGGCGGCCAGCTGGGGACTGAGCTCCAGGGCGAGGCACAGAGGCCCTGCCAGCGTGGTCCTCCCGCACTGTGCTCACCCCATGGAGCCACCAATCCCTACTGCTGTGGAGGCTGTGGGGCGGCTCCAGGGGCTGGGGCAGGGCCAGCCCAAGAGCCCAGCAGACCCCACCTTGACCCCCTGGGTCCGTCCCCATGCTGTGGCCTCCCTGGACCCTGGGACATTGACCACTGGCCGGCAAGGCCTGCTTGGGATGCGGCTTAGCACACGTGTCTGCACTGTCATTGCCCACATTCAGCTGCCCCTGCCTGGGGCCCTCCCACCTCCCGCCCCCAGTGTCCCGTCCTCTCTTTAGGTGACAGTGTGGTGCCCAGGCCGCTGCCTGTCCTGGTGTGGACAGCAACCTTGGCAGGCAGGCTGGGCGCGGACCCTGGCACAGGGACCCCGGCACAGTGGGGCTCACCCACTCCCTCAGCCCAGCCCTTCTTCCCCATTGGCATGGGAGGCAGTGGGAGAGGGGTCTCTGGCGATGGGGACAGTGGGAGGAGGGTCTCTGGCGATGGGGGGGCACAGTGAGGGGAGGATCTTGGTTCCCTGCTCTGGACACCAGGCATCTCACGGTGGCCGGGAGAGCCCAGGGCTGGGGTCTGGAAGACAGTTGCAGCCCAGCGGAAAGGCTCCCCCTGCACCTACGCTCTGGGTGATGACTTACTGGGGTTTGGCCCTGGCCCCCAGTCTCTTGCCTCCCAGGTCTGAGCTCTGGGCCTGACCAAAAACCCTGGAGAGGACTCCATGCTGGCTCTGGCATGTCCCAGGGGAGGAGGGGGAGCCGGCGGGGCATGCCCAGGGAGGGAAGCCACAGAGACTCCGTGATGTCAAGTTGCCGGCTTGCCAAAAACAAAACCCTCTTTGCTGGCTGTTTTCACGGGATACTGTCCAGGCCCCCGGCCGGCCTGGCTCTTGAGGCTGCCGCTGTGATTGTTGTTCTGTTTTTGGGAAGGGCCAGAGCCTCCCCTCTGCTCCCCTCCACCCCCACACGTGGGAGCCCTGACCGTGCTGAGCATTTTCCGCAGAGCTCAGCAGAAACGGGCCCAGAAGGTCAAGGACCAGCAAAAGGGCCCATGCATCATAAGAGAAGCTGTTTTCATTTCCCAGGGCAGTGGAGGTGAAAACCAGCAAAACAAATTGGGGGAGGGGGAGGGCCCCGGAGGGGGAGGGGGAGGGTGAGAGTGAGGGTGAGGGCGCCGGAGGGGGAGGGGAAGGGTGCTGGAGGGTGAGGGTGAGGGTGAGGGCCCTGGAGGGGGAGGGGGAGGGTGCTGGAGGGGGCGGAGGAGGGTGAGGGCCCTGGAGGGGGAGGGTGAGGGTGCTGGAGGGTGAGGGGGAGGGTGAAGGCCCCAGAGGGGGAGGGGGAGGGGGCTGGAGGGGGAGGGGGAGGGCCCCGGAGGGGGAGGGCCCCCACACTCCCCCACCGCTCCCCCCCTCCTGAGAACAGCCATCCCTTTCACAGGAATTTTACAGCCAAATCACTTAATGTGATTATAATAATTATTTCTTTACTAGAAATTGTATAAACGGCCTCTTTAAAAATCTCCTGCAGCGAGGCCGCTCCAGAGCCCTGCAGGGAGGGGCTGTGGAGGGAAAGCCAGGGAGGGACGGGTGAGTGTGACTGTGCGTGTGCATGTGTGAGGCAGAGCGTGTGCAGGTGTCAACTCTGTGTGTGGTGTGTGTACGTGTGTGTGCGTGTGCGTATGTGTGTATGCCTGCACCGGCCCTACGTATGTGCATGGGCGTGTCTGCATGTGTGTGCGTGTGAGTGTGCATGAGTGTATGTGTGAGTATACGCGTGTGTGTGCATGTGAGTGTGCATGTGAGTATGTGCATGTGAGTGTGCATGAGTATATGCATGTGTGAGCATGTCTGTGCATGAGTATATGCATGTGTGTGCATGTGCATGTGAGTATATGTGAGTGTGTGTGCATGTGTGCGTGTATGTGTGAGTGGATGTGCATGACAGTGTGCATGTGTGTGTGCGTGTGTGCAAGTAAGTGTGCATGTGTGCGTGTGAATGTGTGCAAGTGTGCGTATGTGCGTGTGTGTGCTTGCTGCGTGTTTGTGTACACGCCTGTGTGCACTGTGTGGTTCCGTGATTCCAGCGTGAGGGTTGTGTGGACGTGAGTGCGTGTGCGTGCGTTCGTGTGTGTGCATTCAGTGTGTGTGTGTGCATTCATCATGTGTGTGCTTTCAGCACGTGCGTGCCACTGTGTGTGGCGTGTGCACAGGTGTGTGCGGTCTCATTGTGCTCGTATGTGATGTGGATACACACGTGTGCACACGTGTGCGGGCCTTAGCCAGGATCTGAGCCTGAAGTTCCTCCAGCTTAAAGGCTGTGAAAAATGTTACGGTTTCCATGGTGACCCCGGGCCGGCCTGGCGCCGGACAGGCTGGGCTTGCTGTTCTGTAAGATTGCTCCTCCGTCCCCATCACCATCCTCACCTTTCAGCCCCCACTCCCTATCTGGGCGCTCGGCTTAGGGAGCCCCAACTCCCTTCCGGGCACTGCTGCCCTGAAAGCCTGACCTTCTGTGAGGCGTGCGCTCCCTTCCTTGAGGCCAGCAGAACCGCGGCGCCCCGTCCCCCCCCTCGCCCCCGCTGCCCCAGTTTTGAAATCTCCTCTTGCTTCCCGGTGTGGTTGCTGACCAGGCCTGACTTTGAAATCTGTTGAAAGGAGACCTTTCTCCTCGGGGCCAGTGTAAACAGCTGCTCATGTTAAATCACGTTCCCTTCCTCTCTCCGCCCCGCCTCTTGTGTGTGCCTGGGGAGGGCTGAGCCCCTCTCCCCACTCTGCCCTGCTGGCCGCCCGGCACCAGGTCAGCTGCACAGCCCCCAGCCTTGGCAAGATGCCCGGTCCCCAGGGGCTCTGCTGGGGCTGCAGCTGACCCTCCCCTCCTCCAGCCCAGTCCCTGTGCCCTCCTGCCCTCGCCACACACAGGTGTCCCCCTGTCCCACCAACCCCCTCAGGAACGCTTCTGCCATCTGCCTGCCTGCTGAGCCCAGGACAGGCAGGGGGCCCCTCCTGCCCCCTGCCCATGACTGTTCCCCACCTCACATCACCATCACGTGGCTCCTGGGTGCCTCCATATCAACCTCGGGGCCTTGGCCAGGCCCAGGGCCACCCTGCAACCTCCAGTGACCCCTACTTCTTTTCTTGCCCACTGCCCCAAATCCAGCCTCCCCCCATCCTAGTGCCCAGCGCAGTGCAGTCCATGCCCCCTGCTGTGTGGGCAGAGCCCAGCTTGTCTGGGGCCTCCCCTTGCCTCAGTGGATGGCACAGTGGGTCTCCTGGCCAAGGGTCCGGCTTCCCCTTCGCCCCAGGTCACATCCGTCTCCCGGGAAGGCTTTGGGAGCCAGGCCCTCCTGACTCCACATTCTTAACTGTATGTGGAAGGGGCTGGCTGGACTCCGGAGCCTTTGGCTGTGTGGCTCTGGCCGCCCCTTCACATGCTGGCCCTCCCAGCGGCAGGCATGCCCCACCTGTGCCCCGGGATACAGCCAATGTGCCAGGCACCTTCCCAGGACACGCAGGGCAGCCTGTGGAGAGCTCCCCACCTGCCCAGCTGGAACCCAGACTCAGCCAAGTCCACTTTCACCCCAAGTCAAACTCACCCCTTCAGGGGGCTTAGAAATGACGTCTTCTTTCCCTGAAAACCGGCGTCAGCTTCTCTCAGCGGATGGCCCGGGCCGGGCCCCGTTTCATCTGCTCTAGGAGCCTGCGCTTGGCTTAGTGCCTGGTGTGAGGCCCCTCGCCCACGAGCCCTGTGGCTGCCTTTTCCTACCCTCAGGGGCCAAGCTGCCCTCCTCCACCGCATGGCCTCACTTCCTCCTGACACCCCACTCTCACGCTCCCCTGTCTCAGAACCTGCCCCGCTGTCTTCTCGCCGCTGCCACCCCCGAGCCCCAGCCCTGCCCCTCACCTCTCTCTTCACTTGGCCTCGCTCAGCTGCCAGGTCCCGGAGACGCTCACGCAGGGCCGTGGTCTCCGTCTGATGGGCTGCGATGGCATCCTCAAACTGGGCCTGGAGGGCCTTCAGCTCCTCCGTTGTGGCGCTGACAGTGGCCTGGGGGCAGCAGGGAGCCCACAGTGGCTCCAGGGAGCCAGGCCCTTGGCAGTGGGGGTGAGGTAAGGCCAGGACCTTCGAGCGGGAGGAGCTGCCGTGGCCGGGGGAGGAGCTGGGCCCTGCTGACCGTCATGCAAGTCCCGGGCACTGGCCCTCAGTGTCCTAAACTGTCAACAGGCTGGTGGGATGAGGGGAAGTTCACGGTCCCTGCCAGCTGTGATGTGTGAGTGCCCACAGATGCACCAGGAGGCAGCCCCTCAGCTCAGCCTGCACCCTGGGGCAGGGTCCACCCCTGCCGGGCCCACCACACACGCGGGGCCCTACCCTCCATTTGGGACTGAGCTCAGGGGAGTCTGGACCCCGTCGCCCACACCCCTAGGGTGTCCTCTCAGGAAGCGTACAGGCCTCGGGGCAGTGTGGCCAGCAGAGATCCTCGGCCCAAGAGGCCCCAGGCTCGAACTATGGCCCCCTGTTCATGGACAAATGCCACCCTCTTCACCCCAAGCCCCGGGCCCCTCGGGTCCCAACCCTGCTTCCTCTCAAGGCCCTCCCCACCGCACCCTGCCCAGGTTGGGGCAGCAGGGCAGATGGGGCTCAGGGTGGCCTCAGCTTCCTGGGTCTCAGTGTACTCAGTATGAGATATCAGAGCCCTGCCCTGGTCAGGTTCCACACCCGTGGGTTTGGGGCACTGGACTAAGCCTCCGGGCAGCGGCAGCCGGCTCCCTCCAGAGCTGGCTCTGTGTTCCCTCGGGCATAGGTGCCCCACCTGCCCACATGGATCCTGCTGGGGTGGGGGTTCCTGCAGCCTGTGCCACCCGCTCTTGGGAAAGGAGCCCCCTGTCCTCATTCTCCACCGCCCCCTGCAGACCCTCTGGATGGACTAGGGTCATCCTGGGTGAGCAGGCTCTGTGCCTCTGTGTGCTTCAGCACTGCCAGTGACTGGTGCTCCTGACGCCTGGCTGCAGGACCCCCTGTGAGGGCCTCGGGGACAGGGCACAGGCCGGAGCCACTGGGTGGTGACTCAGCCTGGGGGCACACGCTCTCCTGTCATCTGGCGCCGGGCGCTCCTTGGCCGGCATTCCTCTCTCTGGCTCCTCTCAACAGTTTTAATTTCCATTTTCTGGGCTGAGGTGGCAGAGGAACCCTTAGCGAGCTCCCCAGGGAGCCCAGCTGGCTGGCAGGCCTAGTCCTGGTCCGGGGGAGACTCAGGGCCAGGGCAAGAGGAGGCTTCAGAAGCCAGCACTGGCTCCAGAGGAGGCCCCTCTGTGAGCCAGAGGCGTCAGCTCGCAGGACCCCAGGAGGCCTTTCCTGGTTCCCTGCCCACAGGGTGGAGCCGAGGGAGCTGCTGGGCCAGAGGTCAGGAGGAGGGAGAGGCACAGTCACAGGCCCGATGCCAAGCTTGGTCCTCCCGGGCCTCAGGGGCAGGATCAGAGCAGGGTGGGGCTCCCCTGGCTGCTGGGTGCTCCTCTGGGCAGCCCTGCTTGGAGGGACCAGGAATCCGCGTGGTGGCGTCAGGCGGAAGGAGGTGAAGCAACATCCAGCGCCTGCCTCCTCATTGCGGTGCCCCTCCCGCTGCGCAGCGCCCTGGGGGCCACCTGGGGACCCGGCGCAAGCCCTCCATCCTGGCTCTGAGTCACTGAGCGCCTCCCAAGGCCCTGCTGCTTGGGTGCCCTGGCCCCCACTAGGCGGCCTGCGCTTGCTTCAGTGCAGCCAGGGAGAAGGATTCCTGTTCAGGACGGGCACAGAAGGGGCCTTGTCCCGGGCCTGGCACCACGGCCTGTGTTCTGTTCTTTGCCCCCTGGGCCATGCTTTCAACACCAGTCAGGTAGGTATCTAACCCTGTGTCCTTGCCAGGGACGGGGAGGAAAAGGATTGCCTGAATTTAAAATAAGCCAACAAGCACCAGAATGAATGGCCTCATCACCAAACAGCCAGGAGCTGGAAGGACAGAGGCAGGAGGCCGGTGTGGGCCCAGCTGACAGGGTGTGTGCAGTCACCAAGAGCAGAGAGGTGCCGGAGCTGGGGTCGATGGTCAGCCTCGCCCTCGATCCCACTGGCTCCTGGCAAGAGAGGAGCTGGGTCTGGTGCCTCTAGCCCATTCCCTCCCTGCCCAGGGCACCTCGCACCTGTGTCTGTTCAGGGCCAGTCCCGTGCCACCCAGGACAGCAGTCCGACCGCACACAGACAGCCCCTCCTTGAACTCCCCGGGCCTTGGAGGCCCTGCTGAGGCTCCCCCATCCATGTCCAATCCTGGGGTCTGGCCACTCCCCGCTGTGACCCGGGCCCCCATCCATGTCCTATAGGTGGGCTCTGACCACCCCCCGCCAGTGAGCCGGGTCCCCACCCATGCCTATCACGGGGCTCCGGTCACTCCCTATGAGCCCTTCCCAGTCTCTTCATCTCCCATGTGGGACCTGGTGCCATGTCACAGATGGGCTGAAGCCTTGGTGTTCTGCAAGCAACAACAGTGGGTGCCCAGCCTTGCCCAGGCCCGAGTCCTCCTCCCAGAGTCCTCATCCCCAAAACTTCCCTCCTCAAAGCCCCCCTCCCCAGACCGTTCCTCCCCAGAGTCCTCATCCCAGAGTCCTCTTCCCCAGAGCCCTCCTTCCCAGAGTCTTCCTCCCTACAGCCCTCCTCCCCAGAGCCCTCCTCCCTACAGCCCTCCTCCCCAGAGTCCTCCTTCCCAGAGTCCTC
>NW_022437134.1:889251-891963 GCF_009761245.1 Sapajus apella
CCTCCCCAGAGTCTTCCTCCCTACAGCCCTCCTCCCCAGAGTCCTCCCTCCTACAGCCCTCCTCCCCAGACCCCTCCTCCCCAGAGTCCTCCTCCCTACAGCCCTCCTCCCCAGAGTCCTCTTCCCCAGAGTCCTCCTCTCTACAGCCCTTCTCCCCAGACCCCTCCTCCCCAGAGTCCTCCTCCCCAGAGTCCTCCTTCCCAGAGTCCTCCTCCCCAGAGCCCTCCTCCCCAGTCCTCCTCCCCAGAGCCCTCCTCCCCAGTCCTCCTCCCCAGAGCCCTCCTTCCCAGAGCCCTCCTCCCTACAGTCGTCCTGCCCAGAGCCCTATTTGCAGCTGCCTGCCCAGCTCCTTGGACTTGGGCTCCAGAGGAGGAGTCAGGGGTCCCAGGTGACCCCTGCTGGCTGCCTGCAGCAGCCTTTGTGCACACGAGGGCCTCTGTTCACTGGCTGAGGATGGGTGGCTGTTTGTTGAGGGCTGTCCAGCCTCTCTCCTGGGCCCACTTAGGACTCAACGTGGGTGTCCTCTCCTGCCGAGTGTCCTCGGGTGCAGGGCCAGCTGCCTCGGGTCCCAAAGTTTCTCCTTTGGTAGGATCTGTCTGCGAGTGAGTTCCCGAGGCTGGTCCTCTCTGTGAGCAGCTCCAGTGCACACGGGCGGGCTCAGCCACTCGCTGCTGCCGGCTCGTGTGCAGCCCCCGGCTGGGCCAGGCCTCCCCACTCTGGGCCCTGCCAGTTCCAGGCTAAGGGAGAACTGGGCCGGGTGAAGCCTGGTGCCCACAGCTTTGGTTCACTCTGGCCTTTCCTGCATAGAGTGTCCCTCCCACCAGGAGCCCTGAAGGCACCCAGGGGAAACTGAGGTGCGGGAAGGGAGGGATGGAGAGGGACATGCCACCCGCTCGGCTGTGCACGTCCGTGGCCGGGCGGCATGAACTCACCTGTGCGTGCTCCTGCTGGCCCTGTGCCTCCTGCTGTGCCCGCTCCAGCGCCCTCCTGGCCCTGGTGAGCTCCTTGCTCAGAAGACTCAGCTCTGCGTCTCTCAGGGACAGGGCCTGGACAGAACAGGGTGTGCTTGTGAGCAAGGTGGGGAGGCTTGGGGAAGGATCGGCCCCGCTATAAGGAGAGGCTGAGTGCAGGGCTGCCCGGGACACTGCAGGCTCGTCTCCACATCCCTGCCCTGGGGAGGAGGGGCGGCACCACAGAGGCAGCCTGGGTCCTGGGCCCTTTCGCGGTCTAGCGCCCACCCTAGGTCTGACATCGTCCTGCCTCTGTGTCTGTGCTTGGCCACATCCCTGGGGTGGCCTCCCCTCCCCGGCCTGTCCAGCTTCCTGCCCTTTTCCATGCAGTTTGGGGGCCTTCGTGAGCCACGCCCACCCCTCTCTGCTCAGCTGGCTGAGCAGAGGCCACCCCCACACTTGCCACAGTGCAGAGAAGGAGGTGAAATGCCTGAGAATGCTCCATCTCCCCGATGGCGTGGGAGACGCGTGCGAGCAAGACACCCTCAGCTTCAAGGGTGGCACCTTGCCCCGTGGACAGGCTGTGGAAGCAGTGCCTGTCAGATGCACACACGGATCTCCTCTCCTTGCCTAGGCCCGTTTTGGGGAGGGCAGCCCAGAGATACGCACGTATCTGTGTGGGGTGACCTATGCCCAGCGCCACCAGTGTCTGTGACGTTGCTGTAATGGCAGCAAGGCTGCAGGGAACCCAGATGCCCGCGGAAGGGGACCAGCCAGCCACTGGAAGACCCAGGCCCGGAAGCTCAGCACACAGCGCGGACAGCGAAGCACAGAGCTGCTGACGGGCAGCTGGGAAAGGCCACCGAGAAGGATGGCGAGGGTGGAGAGGAGAAAGGCCCAGGAGCCGGCTTGGACTTTTCAGGCTCTTTGTGTTAAAAGTGCAGCGTTGGGGAGTGACACTGTGTTTCTGTTTGCAAGCAATCTTTGGAGAATGTCGTCAAGTCTTTGTCCTGGGTCCTTGGAGGAATCTTCTAAACCCTGGGGTTTCCCAAAGGTGAGGTGCGTCTCTCTGTTATTCCCGGCAGCCAGGGACCACAGCTGAGCCACGCTCATGAGGTGACTCAGGGGAGCTCCTGCTGAGTTTCAGGATGGGGCTGTCTGCTGGAAGACCCTTATGAGAAGGTTAGGGCTTTGAGCCACGGGATGTCAGCCTCAGCGTCAGGGAAGGGGCTTCAGTGACATCACCACCACTCCACCAGTCATGCTGCAGGGGAAAGCCCAGTAAACGCTCAGGAGGCGACGCGCGGTGGGGCCTCCGGGTTGCTGAGCACACTGGCGGGTGCCGGGCTGGCTCCACAGGGAGGTGCAGCCGCCCGTGTCCCCTCTTCTGGCTGGTCCTGACTTCCCTACCTGATAATGAAACTCAAGAGTGACAAGAGGCTTTCCTGAGTCCTGTGAGTCATTCCAGTGAATGACTGAACCTGGGAGGATCACGGGAACCCCCAACCTCGTAGTCAGTTGGTCAGAAGTGTGGGTGGCCTGGAGATCCCTGGACTTGTGGATGGTGTCTGTGAGAGGGCCTCCTCCTGGGGACCACGCCCTGTGGGGTCTGCACTCTCTCTGGGTCAGAATTGCGTGGGGTATTACAGAGGAATCAGAGAGGAACAGCAGCTGTTCCCTGAGCGGCCTGGTTGAGGGGGAGGGGCTGGGGACCATTCATCACGGCCTGGTGGGGGGGCAGGAGCTGGGGACCCTTCATCAC
>NW_022437134.1:891973-892268 GCF_009761245.1 Sapajus apella
CCTGGTGGGGGGGCAGGAGCTGGGGACCCTTCATCACGGCCTGGTGGCGGGGCAGGAGCTGGGGACCCTTCATCACGGCCTGGTGGGCGTGGGCAGGAGCTGGGGACCCTTCATCGCAGCCTGGCTTGGGGGGGCAGGAGCTGGGGACCCTTCATCACGGCCTGGTGAGCGGGGCAGGAGCTGGGGACTCTTCATCACGGCCTGGTGCGGGGGGCAGGGGCTGGGGACCCTTCATCACGGCCTAGTGGGGGTGGGCAGGAGCTGAGGACCCTTCATCACGGCCTGGTGGGGGGGG
>NW_022437134.1:892368-911291 GCF_009761245.1 Sapajus apella
AGGAGCTGGGGACCCTTCATCGAATGGCTTTTATGTTCTAAACAACTTTAAAACCAGTGCCCCCCTTGCTCCCCTCCCTCCCTCCATGCCCTGCTTGTTTTGCTCGGCTGGAGGTCTGCTGGCTGTTCGGGAATCTGCCCTCGCTGGACTCTGAGGTCTGCGAGGGTGGGGCCCTCTCTCTCCCTCCTGTTGCCCTCATTACTGACACACAGCAAGGGAATATTTGTTAGAATTGCAGCCAAAGCTTCATCGAATGCGGAAGTGTGCACTCTCTGGGGTGAGGACTTCCCTCTGCAAGCAGGTGTGAGCCAGCGTCACTCGGGTGCGCTGGAGACAGCCCCCGGGCCAGCCGCTCCAGGTCTTTGGTTCTTGCTCCACATGTAATTCCTCTCTCCGTTAGAGAAATAAGATCCCCAAAGACTGTTTTGTGCTGGGCCATCACAGGGTCCTCAGGGAAGCATGGGGAAGCTTCCCACGGGGTCCCCAGCCCCACTCCTCTGCTCGGTCCCACCACTGAGGCCTCCTGGAATACAGGACAGCTGGCTGAGCAGAGGCCCCGGGAAATCCCACTGCCTGCCCTGGCAAGGGCCCCACAGGCCAGGCCGTCTGTGCTGTGCCCCTGGGGTGCCCTTATCGTGGGTCTGCTGTGGGTCCGGGGGGACACTAGCACACAGCATCTGTCTGCCCTCTTAGCCTGAGCTCCTGTGTTTTTTTTGAGATGGAGTCTCACTCTGTCACCCAGGCTGCAGTGCAGTGGCACAATCTCAGCTCACTGCAACCTCCGCCTCCTGGGTTCAAGCCATTCTCCTGCATCAGCCCCTGAGTAGCTGGGACAACAGGCACCCGCCACCACGCCCGGCTAATTTTTATATATTTTAAAAATAGAGACAGAGTTTTGCCATGTTGGCCAGGCTGGTCGTGAACTCCTGACCTCAGGTGATCCACCGGCCTTGGCCTCCCAAGTGCTGGGCTTACAGGGATAAACCACTGTGCCCGGCCTGCGCTCCCGTTTGACGGAGATCCCCTCCCTGGGAAGCTGGGATTATAGTCACATGAGAACAGGCCACGTTGCCCCATGGTTGGTCTCGGATGGGAGTGAGGGGCTGTGTGGGGGCCTTGACGGGCCACCCACTTCCCCAGACGTGTCGCTTCCCTGGAGGCTCTTTCCTCACGTATCCAGTGGGAATAATAGCACCACCTCCACGGGCCTTCGAACTCCTCCCTTGCCTGGCTCTCGGCCTCTCTCCCCCGGACTCTGCCCAGCCTCTCCCCAGCCTCCTGGCCCCAGACTCTTTCCTGTCAGCTCCTACCATAACCTCCTGCTCCAGAACATCCGCTGGCTCCCTGCCATCTGATATGGTGCCAAGCCCCATCCCAGCTCCGCCGCACACCTCTCCTGCCGCTTCCACCACATGCAGCCATCCCCAGACACCTGCCAACGCCCATGTCCTCTCCAACCAGCACCGCTGTTCCTCCTTGAGGCCTTCCCCTCCTCCATCTGAGGACGCAGAGGCGGGGGCGGTCAGGAGCTCAGACCTCAGTGCCCAGCAGGTGCCCTGCACAAGCCTGTGAGGGCCTTCATCTGTGGACCTTAGTTTTCTTGCCAGTCAGACAGGGATACTTAGAGTGTGAGCCTCAGAGTGTCGCAAGAATCAAATACTAAACGCAGAGTCTGACCGTAAATCCTGGCTATGTCAGCTGCTCTAACTGCCCCTGAAGTTTGTAATTTTGTGTTTTGTTTTTCTGAGATGGACTCTCCGTCACCCAGGCTGGAGTGCAGTGGAGTGATCTCAGCTCACTGCAACCTCATCTCCTAGGTTCAACTCATTCCTGCCTCAGCCTCATGAATAGCTGGGATTACAGGTGCCCTCCACCATGCCCGGCTAATTTTTTGTATTTTTAGTAGAGACCAAGTTTCAACATGTTGACCAGGCTAGTTTCGAACTCTCGACCTCCGAAAGTACTGAGATTACAGGTGTGAGCCACAGCACCTGGCCTGTAATTTGTACCAACATCTTTCAGTCCTTATCACCCCACGTGACACACATGTGGACGTGTCCATATGCCCATTCCTTTCACCGACAGTGAATTTTGGCATGATACGTGGGAACAGCCTAGACTCAGGGGAGCTTTTATAGGACCAGTGGCTGAGTCTTAACTGCTGTTGGGGGGAGGATGGCCAGATGTGTGGCTGGTGGTTGCATGCTTGGCTTGGTGGTCAAGTTGGATACGCTGATGGATGGCTGGATGACCAGCTGGCTGGTGGAGCAGGTGGATGGATGGATAGACACATGGATAGGTGGTTGGATATGTGGATCGGCAGCTGAGTTTGTGGACAGATGAAGGGATGTTAAGTGAATGGATGCATGGGTGGTCAAATGAATTGTGGATAGTGTGTGGATGGAAGGTAGGGAGCATGGATAGTTGGATGGATAGTCAAATGACCTGACAGATGGCTGCATGGGTGGTGAGGTGTGCGGACGGACAACTAGGAATGTGGATGTGTGGCCATATATCTGGGTGGACAGCTAAATGCATGGAAAGAATGGATCTTCGAGTGAGTGGGTGGATGAGGACAAGTGCATGGAGGGACAGCCAAGGGCATAGATGAACAGGTGGGTGGACGGATGGACAGGTGCAGGGACAGATGGAGAGGTGGGTGGGTGGATGAAGAGGTGGGTGGATGGATGGATGGGTGGGTGGATGGATGGACAGGTACAGGGATGGATGGAGAGGTGGATGGGTGGATGAACGGGTGGGTGGGTGGGTGGATGGATGGACAGATGGATGGATGAACTGGTAGGTGGGTGGATGGGTGGATGGACGGTGGATAGGTGGGTGGATGAGCGGACAGATGGAGGGATGGATGGAGAGATGGATGGATGGACAGGTGGGTGGGTGGACGGGTGGATGGGTGGGTGGACGGGTGGATGGATGGTGGATAGGTGGGTGGATGAGTGGATGGGTGGAAGGGTGGACAGATGGATGGATGGATGGACAGATAGGTGGATGGATGGGCGGATGGGTGGACGGGTGGATAGGTGGTTGGACATCTGTCCACCGTGACTGCTGTGGAAGAACAAAGTTACAACAGCAGTGATCTGGAAAGGCTGAACCTGCCTGAGGTGTGGCGCCATGCAGCCCTTGCACTGGGTCAGAGACAGCAGGTGCAGTGGGTGTGAGCAGCCCCGCCGCCCATCACCTGCTGCATCTTGTGCTCCATTTGGAGAAGGCTCTCATCCCGCTCCTGCTTCAGGCTGTGAATTTCCTCCTTCAGAGCCTCCCTCTCAGCCGCACTCTTTGCCACCAGCTCCTTCTCCTGCTCCAGCTGGCATCTGGCTACCTCCTTCTCCTCTGCCAGGGACAGACTCAGGGTCTCCTGGGCAAGGTAAAGGGATGGGTCCGGCAGGTGAGGCCAGCAGGTGTCTGTGGTCCTGAGTGAGACCTGACCTGGGGGACGCCAGGACTGATGGTCCCCAGAGGCTGTTCAGTCCAGCCAGATGCACCCCCCACACCTTCCCCTCAGGGTCGGGAGCAGGGAGCGCCTCTCTGGGTCCCAGCACCTGCCAGCCCACATTGATCTATCAGTATGTACACCATCCCTGAGTCTCTGCACTGCACCTGCCATGAAGGGGTACAAAGACACATCAAACCAGGCCTCCGGAAGCCTTGACCTGTGGGACTGCTGAAGTGGGTGTGGGGGGGTCCTTCTGCCCCCACCCGTCACACTGCACCAGATCAGCCAACAGTCCATCCAGCTTCTGCCACGAGGGAGGCCCACCCCAAATACAAACCCGAGCCCAGTGTGAGGTCCCTACAGGGAAGGCCCTGGATGCCCATTTGAACTATAAAGAGTGAGCAGGTCCTTGCCCAACCTTCCCTGGCCGGGCACCTCTGCCTCTGAGCTTGGTCTGCAAGGGCCTCCTCCTCCCAAGGGCCTGCCATTCCCTGGGACCTGGTAGCCTTCTAGGAAGCTACTGGTGGGCCTGTGGGAAGCAGACCTTCTCCCGCTGGAGCTGTGCCAGGGCCTCACGGTGGGCCGACGCCTGGCTCTCCAGGGCCAGCTGTGCCCCCCGCTCCTGCTGTGCCACCTGCTGCTGGAGCCGCCCCGTGTCCTGCCGCAGCTTCATCTCCTGGACCTCCCAGTCACTTTGTAGCTGCCTCATTTCCACTGTGGGGTGATGGGTTAAGGTGCACCAGGGCCTGGCATGCGGACCCCCGAACCCTTTGGAACCCCCGAGGGAGTGACAGCCTTGGGGGTGACAGTGGCCCGGCTCCGGGAGTGGGTGGCCAGCGCATGGCAGGGTGGGATACGCAGGGTGCAGGGTCCAGGGCTGCAGATGGAGGCCACATGCTGACCCTGTGGCCACAGCACAGTGCCCAGCCTCAGGCCGGTGCCAGCTGCAGCCTGGGCAGGGTGTTGCTGCTCCTCATGGGCCGTGGTGGCCCGATGTGCTCAGTCACCAGAGCTCCAGGCCCTCATTTGTGCCCCTGTGGGCTCCGGAGAGGGGGCGCAGAATGTGTGGGGACTGAGCTCCCCTCCAGGGGCCCCTCCATGGCTGACTTTCGGGGAACGGGCTTGGGGAGCCGCCCCTGGAGCACCTTGCAAGGCCTGCCGCACGAGTCCTGCGCTCCGGACCTCCTCCTCCACCTGCTCCTGCAGCTGCGCGGCCAGCTGCTGGGCCTGGAGGAGGCTGCTCTCCAGGGAGTCCCTCTCCGCCCTGCAAAGGAGCAGCAAGCAACGCACGTCATCCCCAAGATCCTGCCCACAAAATGCTCGCAGTAGCTCTACAGGGTGTGACTGAGGCTCAGCTAAAATGCAAATAAGTGGAAGAATGTTCTAGAAATGATGGTGCATCTTGTCTCTGGTGCAGCATACGCTGTTAACAAGGACGAGGAAACTGTTTCCTATTCTCATGCCATGAAAAGAGTCACCCCAGAAGGCCACCCCCGCATTAGACCCCCACGTGCAGCGTGGTTCCTTCGTGTGGAAAGCCTGCTTGCTGCCTTTGAGCCTGGACTGCCAGCGCCACCACACAGCAGCGCCCACTCCCGGGAGGCGAAAGACCCCACATTTCTAACAATCAGTTCATCAGGGTCCAACCGTCAGCAGCAAGGCTCATCGTCACCGTTTGCTGCCATGTGCTGGGTGTTTATCAGTGAGCAAAGCAACGCACGGAGCAACACGTACAAACAGACTCGAACACAGACGCCCACATGAACAGCAACTGAAGGTGCTCAACCCCAGACAGATGCCGTGGGGTGGGCCCTGGGCCACGGGGACCCTGGCAGCTCCTGACTGGGCCCTGCCTCCATTTCTCTTCTGTCCTTCTGCCCACTGCCACCCACTTCTTCAGGGGTAGAGCACCTCCCAGCCTCCGGGGGCTCTCCAGGGCCCGCAGACGGAGGTTCTCTGGGCTCAGGTCCGAACCCCCAGAACCCTCACTCTGCTGCACGCCACTCTGCTCCCCCTCAGCCCCTCCTCCCAGGAGTGCTCCTCATGGCCCCATCCCACACTCCCGGGCTTGAGTGCTCGCTTCGCCAGACAGCTCTTCCCCCTTCTGCATGTGGGAAACCCTCCCTTCAATCAGCCTGGAAACTCCTCCTCCTAGAGGCCTGCCTGGCCTCCTGTAGGGGATGTGGCCTCTGCCACTCAGGCATGGGACGTCTTTGCCTGAAGCCTGGGGACCTGTGTGTATGCCCAGCCTCTGTCTATGGGGACCCAGGAGCAAGTCTAGGGGCTCCGCCATTGAGGCCCTGGATTGGAGGGCTGGCCCCCGCCAGGGTGCTCCAAGCAGGGTGGGGCTGCTTGGGATGTGGGCCCGGGGGGACCTTGGTCCACCTTGCCGGCTGACAGTCGGGCCAGGACCCCGTGAAGGGAGGGAGGCCTTGGAGAGGCAGGGCCGGCTCGCAGCTGAAGATGTAGCTGATCTCAGGTACGCGTGCGAGGAGCTGCCAGTCAGGCCACGTCCTGCCTGCCCTTGCCCTCTGAGAACCTGCAGTGTGGCAGGGTACAGAAGGGAGCAGGTCCCGCTGCTGAAGGCGGTCAGGGCCTGGGGATGCTGAGAGTGGAGCCCCTTCATAAAGCCGACCGTGGGGAGGTCTCCTCAGAAACGGGGGGCCGCGGCAGGACTCCTGCACTGGATGGTCCCCAGTGTCACCCGAGAGCTCATCAACAAGGTGGCGTCCACAGTCTCCGGCCCCCTGGGCCAGTCGTGGACACACAGAGTGTGTCGGGGCAGAGGTGGCTTCAGGACAAGCCCCTCTGTCACCAGAGACTCAGCTGGCCATCAGGACACCCTGACGGTGGCCTGTGACTGAGGCTGCAGGGCTGCCATGTGCAGGGGCCCTGGGTCAGTGGCAGGGCTGAGGTGGGAGCAGCTGTTGGGGCAGGACTCAGGCTGCGGAGGGCTCTGGCCAGGGCCTGTGTTCTGGGCAGCAGACCCTGCCGGCAGGAACGGGGTCCCCACCCCTGGGCCTTGGAGCCCCCAGGGCTCAGGAGGGAGCACGGGCAGGAGCCCAGCCCACGGCAGGCGGCCTCCCTCGGTTTTCCTTCCCGACTGTGGCGCGAGCCTTCATTCGGAGGAAAGGTTTGTCTGCGAAGAAGCTCAAGGATCCCAGACTCCGGAATTCCGGGAGGAAATCTTTTCAACAAAGACACCTAACAGTGCCACAGCCAGCGGGTTTCTGCAGAGGCCGCAGGACTCAGATCACCAGCCTGCACACATCCTGTTCTTGCCTGTTCTCCCTTCCCAACCTCTGGGAGTTGCCCCGAGGGCCTCTGGGCTCACCCGCCCGCACCCTCCGCCTCGTGGTCGCCGGGCTGACCCTGCTTCTGGCTCCAGGGACGGGCGTGCTGCCCAAGCCTGGGATCAGCCCTGTGACGCCGGCTCCCAGGCAGCCCAAGGTGGCCCATGGCAGCAGCAGTTCTCAGGCCTTGTGGGGAGAAGGGTGCTCTGCGTTTGCTGGAAGGGGGACCCCTGGGTGGCTGCTGGCCATCTTGCCACCTCTCAGAGTGAGCCTGCCTGGGAATGAGATCCTCTCAGAACCAAGCCGTGCTCAGAGAATGAGAGGCAGGATTCCGAGGGCACTGTGAGAGTGCCTGAATCCAGCCATGCCTGAAGCTGGCTTTACCCTGAACTCAGCTCCGTGAGCCAGACAGTCCACAGCTGCCTTCCACGGGGTCTGAGCTGGGTTTCTGCACTTGCCACCACCTCTTTCAGGAAGGCGACCCCAGGGCTTTCACTGGGTGGACTTCTTCTAGATGCCCTCCCCCAACCCAAAGGCTCTGTGCTGGCCTCTCACTCCAGCCCAGCTCACCTGCACTCACTCCCGGTCCCATGTGATGCTGTGAGTGCCCCGTACCCTGCCACACTGCAGGCTCTTAGATGGCAGGGGCACGTGGGACGTGGCCTGACTGGCAGGTCCTTGCACACGTACCTGAGATCAGCTGCCTCTTCAGCTGCGAGCTGGCCCTGCCTCTCCAACGCCTCCCGCTGGGCCAGCAGCTGGGCCCGCTCCTCGGACAGAGCACCCTTCTCCTGCAGGGCTTGCTGCAGAGTGTCCATTTGGGCCTCCTGGTCCTGCAGGCTCTGAGCCAGCTGCTCCTCCAGGGCCTGCTTCTGGCAGGTGACCTAGGGGAGGCGGGAAGGGGACAGTCAGCAGAGAAAGAGAGTAAGCGGGTGGGCATGGGCCTCTCGAGGGGACGGACGGACTCCAGAAGAAGTGCTTTTGTGCAGCATGGCATGGAGGTGACAGTGGAAAAGGGGGGTGAACATAAGGCATATTGGACCTCAGAAGCACATGAACGTTTTTACAGTAGAGGGGGCATCCACTCAGGCACCCTGATGGAGATGGTATCGAACTGGGCACTCCCAGGTAGGAGCCATCTGTCAGTCTGAGTGACACCATTTGTCGGTCCTTCAGTGTCCAGGGGGCAGGAAGCATTGCAGAGAGATGGCAACAGAAGGTAGCAGAAAACCAGAGTGCTGCACACCAGCCCTTCCACCAAGAATGTCATCAAAGTCTGGGTGGAATGGATCACAAGAATATGTAGGAGCCCTCGGGGAGCTGAAAAGACACTGGCTGAAGGAGCTGAGATCTTGCAGGGGAGGCACAGGAACGCGCCCAGCCTCGGGGTCGCCTCTTTCCTCAAGGCATGTGCTGATTTAAGAGTTTGGGTTAAGCCGGCTGCTCATGCCTGTAACTGCAGCCCTTGGGGAGGCCAAGGTGGGTGGATTGCCTGAGGTCAAGAGTTCAGGACCGGGCCAACCAACACGGAGAAACCCCATCTCTACTAAAAGTACAAAGTTAGCCAGACATGGTGGCGCATGCCTGCCAGCCCAGCTCCTCGGGAGGCTGAGGCAGGGCGGAGGTTGTGGAGCCGAGATCGTGCCATTGCACTCCAGCCTGGGCAACAAGAGTAAAACTCTGTCTCAAAAAAAAAAGGAGAGTTTGGGCTGAAACACTGAGATGCCAGGAAGAGCTTCTGGCACTGCCATGGCCTGAGGGGGACAAAAATTAGGGTTCAGAGCCACCAAAGCAAACAGGCCCTGATAAATTTCACAAGACATCAAGTGGTATTCACAGAAAGGCTTGAGCCTAGTGGGCGTGGGGAATCAGGAACGGAGCGTCCTTCATCAACACTGAAGCTCAGCTGTGAATCATCCCGATCACTGACTGGGCTACAGACCTTCTGCCTTCACTGCCTGCCAGGGTCAAAAGGAAGTCCCGGCCGGGCATGGGGGCTCACGCCTGTAATCCCAGCACTTTGGGAGGCTGAGGCAGGCAGATCACTTGATGTCAGGGGTTCAAGACCAGCCTGGCCAACATGGTGAAACCCCATCTCTACTAAAAATATAACAATTAGCCAGACATGATGGCACATGCCTGTAATCCCAGCTATTCACGAGGCTGAGGCAGGAGAATCGCTTAAACCCAGGAGGCAGAGGTTATGGTGAGCCAAGATCATGCCACTGTGCTCCAGCCTGGGTGACAGAGTGAGACCTCTTTCTCTCCTCCACCCCCCAAAAAAGCAAACAAAAACAACATAAAAAGCAAATTATTTCTGGAAGAAGAATAGCATCATCAAGATCCTCAAATTATTTCTCTAATTTATTCTATATAAGATTGACTATTTGATCAAGACCTGCATATCAGGAGACAGGACCACATGACCAAAACACCACAGATAAGAGTGGAAAATAGACACAGAGCTTCCCAGCCTGCTCATCTAGATACTGGAGCTATCAGACACAAAGTTTAAAACGGCCGATCAATACATTCAAGAAGATGGATAGCAAGACGCAGAGTTTAGCAGCAGAACAGGATCCTGAATATAAAAAACACAATTTAAAATGCAATAACCGAAAGTGAAGAAACTCAGACAAGGGCAGACTACACAGAATGAAAGAAAGGACTGATAACCCGGCAGACAGACAACGGAACGTACTCAGACTGAATCGTAAACGGAAGGAAGGGTGGAAAACACACAAAAGGGTGTTGTATAGAGACACACAGGACAAGCTAAAAATGCACACCCATGTGGAATTAGTCTCAGGAGAGATGAGGGGGCGTGTTTGAACAGATACAGGACAAAATTTTTCCAATCTAATAAAATACTCTAGCCGCAGATTTTAAAGTGAGCTATAATCCCCTAAAAGGATAAATTAAAAGGAAAATGTCACATGCATACAACTTGGTAGAGTTTCTGAATACCAAAGATAAAGAAAAATGTCTTTAAAAAAAAACAAAGGGACACACAGCTGTGAAATGAACAAGGCTGACATTTGATCTCCGCACGGCAGTAATGGAAGCCAGAAGACAATGGAAGGAATTCATTAAACTTCTGAAAGAAAATAATGGCTATTTTAGTATTCTACGCCCAGCGAGAATATTCTTCAAAAGTAAAATCAGGACTTTCTGCTTCGGATAATGCTGAGGTAGGCTGTCGAAGACCAGCCCTCCCACCGAAGGCAGCTAGAAAAGCTGCACAGTGCACCATCCCATAATCTGTGTAAAAGCATCAGACGGATGCAGAGACGGTCAGGTCAGGTGTTCAGGTGACAGAGAGAGATACATGAACGTGAATCTGAAATCCATGAACACAACAGATTTCCCCTTTGAGGTATCTGCCAAGTCCTGAGTGACGCAGGCGGTGTAGAGCCTCAGGAGCCAAGCGCAAAGCTTTAGGCCGGGCGCAGAGGCTCACGCCTGTAATCCCAGCACTTAGGGAGGCCGAGGTGCGCACATCACCCGAGCTTGGGAGTTTGAGACCAGCCTGGCCAACATGGCAAAACCCCATCTCTACTAAAAATACAGGAACTACCCAGACGTGGTGGCGTGTGCCTGTAATCCCAGCTACCTAATTAGGAGGCTGAGGCCGGAGAATTGCTTGAACCTGGAGGCGGAGGTTGCAGTGAGCCGAGATTGCACCGCTGCACTCCAGCCTCAGTGACAGAGCGAGACTCCACTAAACAAAATGAATAAAGCTTTAGCTAAAAGACTGGGAACACGGCCTCAGGTGTCAGCAGGCTTAAGAGATTGAAGAGACGAGACGTGACTTAGACTTCGGAGATACCAAAGCGCCAGGGAATGAAAAGAAGACAGGATATCAGAGAAAAGGAAATGCCTTGAGGTAAGCCTGAGATTCTATACTGTGATTTTCTAAAATGGTGCTGCTGGCTGGCTGCGGTGGCTCACACCCATAATCCCAGCACTTTGGGAGGCTGAGGCAGGTGGGTCACTTGAACCCAGGAGTTTGCGACCAGCCTGGGCAACACAGCAAATCCCCATTTCTGCAAAAAATACAAAAATTAGCTGGGCATGGTCATGCATGCCTGTAGTCCCAGCTACTCAGGAGGCTGAGGCGGGAGGATCACTGGAGCGCAGAAGGTCGAGGCTGCAGTGAGCCGTGATCACGCCACTGCGTTCCAGCCTGGGCAGCACAGCGAGACTCTGTCTCAGAAAATAAAATATAGTAAAACAAATGGCACTGCTTTTTAAAAAGTATGAATTTTTTATGATTCATAAATAGTAAAGGACCAGGAGACGAAGAATCTGAACAGAAAAATAGCAGCTGAGAGTCTGGGAAATCAGATAGGACTTTTGAAAGTCTTATAGAATTGAGAAAACAAAGCCTGGAGTTTAAGGCTAACTAAAAAATAAGACCCCTGGTTACCACCTGAGATTTCCAATTAGGGACACGGAAGAGTCATATTATACCCTGGGATAGGCCAGACATAGACGACTCCTCACAAAAGGCTGAAATACAGTTACAAAGCAGCTGAGTCCTGGCTGGATAAAGGTGATTTATCCCGATTCTGATTTCCCAAAGTCAAAAGCAAATTCCCTCTGGAAGAAGCTTATATCATTCAAAGCCTTAAATCATCTCTATGAATTATATCTACAAAAACACAAAAGTCTGTCATTCAATCAAAAATTATTAAGCATAAAAAAATAAAATATAAAAAATTAAACAAAAAAATTAAGGATACTAGGAGACAAGTCCAAACTACTGAAAATAAATAAATAAAAGGCAATAGAAATAGTTCATTGGGGGTGCAGATGTTAGAGTTATCAAAGACTTTAAAAAGTATCATCATTACTATGTTTAAGAACATACTCAAGACGATGAAGAATGTTACCAAATAACTGAAATGTTTGTGAGAAGACGTGTGTGTGTGTGTGTGTGTGTGTGTGTGTGTGAATGGTTAAAATGCCCATTTAAAAAGCAAAAATATTAATAAAGTAACATTAGGGTTTATAACAACACATACAGAAATAAACTATACAGCAGCAAGAGTGAAAAGGATGGAGAAGATGTCTTAGTAAATGTGTGCTGCTGTAACAAAATCCCTGAGACTGGGTAATTTGTAAAGTAAGCAATGTATTAATTTATCTTCCCACCGTTCTGGAGACTGGGAAGTCCAAAGTCAAGGTGCTGGCAGGTATGGCCGTCGTCAGGATTGCTCTGTGCTTCCAAGGCTGTGCCTTGATGCTGCATTTTCCAGATGAGAAGAATGCTGCATCTTCACATGGTGAAAGGCAGAGGGAAACTGAGTCACAAATGATGCATGAAGCCTCTTTTGTAAAGGCTTTAATCTCACTGATGAGGGTGGAACCCTCGTGGCCTAATCGCCTCTTAAAGGTCCCACCTCTTAATACTATCACAATTGGTCACTAAGTTTCAACACCTACATTTTGGAGGGGACACATTAAAATCGCAGCAAGGGATAAATGGAGTGTGTGGCTGCAAATGTCTTCTATTGTTTGCAAAGTAATATAATATCCTAATATAGACTGTGCGTATCATAGCTTCAGGGTAATCACTAAAACTAACAAAGAGGAATGTAGCTAAAAACAGCCAATAGAGAACATAATATGGGTTACTAAACAAACATGCAGCTAGCCCAAAAGAACGCCGGAAAGGAAGAATGTAAAAATCTGTTTAAAATATGAGACAAAGAGATGGCAAATACCAAGCTGCAAATAAAGCACATTAACAGCTACATTAAGTGTATGTGGTCTAGTGACCACTCTAATTAAAGATGAAAGTTGTCAGAGTAAAGATAAGGACTATTTTGACACACATTTTATTTGTTAAATGTTTTATTTTTTTATTTCAATAGGTTTTTGGGGAGCAGGTGGTGTTTGGTGACATGGATCAGGTCTTTAGTGGTGATGTCTGAGATTGCGGTGTATCCATCGCCTGAGCAGTGTACACTGTATCAAAGAAGAATATATCAAAAAGAGAGAAGAGCAGACGTTTTGTGATGATAAAAAGCCAGTTCCTCATGAAGACATGAAATACTAAATACAGACACACCTAATAATAGAAATTCAGAACACACGAAGCAAAAACTGACCATGGGAAGCAACAGAAGTTCCATGATCACAGGGAGAGGCTTCAGTGTCCTTCCCTCACGAACTGATGCAGCAGGTAGACAAAACCAGCCAGTCAAAGAAACAAACCGACACACGAAAACCCAGGAAGGATGTAGAAGATTTAAACGACACTATTAAGCAACTTGATTTCACTGATATTTGTAGAACAATGCACTCAACAATAGCATAATACACATTCTCTTGACATGTTCAACATAGACAATAGAATGGATTCAAATAATACGGAGTATATCCCCGACCATGATGAAATTATATTAGAAACTGTTAACAATTTAGACATTTAGAAAATCCTATTTGGAAGTCAGGGAATTTATGTCTAAATAATCCACGGGGCCAAGAAATCACATGGGAAAAGAGAAAAGTTTGAACTGACTGATAGTAAAACACAACATGCGGAATTATTAGGATGCAGATTAAGAAACAGACATAAGGCCGGGCGCGGTGGCTCAAGCCTGTAATCCCAGCACTTTGGGAGGCCGAGGCGGGTGGATCACAAGGTCAAGAGATTGAGACCATCCTGGTCAACATGGTGAAACCCCGTCTCCACTAAAAATACAAAAAACATTAGCTGGGCATGGTGGCGCGTGCCTGTAATCCCAGCTACTCGGGAGGTTGAGGCAGGAGAATTGCCTGAACCCAGGAGGCGGAGGTTGCGGTGAGCCGAGATTGCGCCATTGCACTCCAGCCTGGGTAACAAGAGTGAAACTCCGTCTCAAAAAAAAAAGAAAAAAAAAAAAAAAGAAACAGACAGAAAACCAGATAAGAAATTGGAACAGATTATACTTCTGTTAAAGAAATTGCATTCATTCTCAAATACTTTCTCACAAAGAAAACTCCAGATTCACATTATGTCATTAGTGAATTCTGTCAAACATTTAAGAAATAAGTAATACCAATTTTATACAAACACTTTCAGGAAATAGAAGAAGAGAAACTACTTTCTAGTGTATTTTAGGGGCCCAGCACAACCCTGATTCCAAATCTGATGATTCCATGGAAAGAAAATTACAGGAATACACCTCACAAATATAGCTGAAAAAATCTTTAACAAAATATTACAAGTTGAATAAAAAATATAAAATGGATACTAACTCATGACAAAGTAGGGCTTACTTAGGTATGCAAGTTTAACATCTAATTATATATATATATGTATATATAATTCACTACATTAACAATGTAAGGAGAACAATGAGTTGCTCCTCTTAATAGTTCCAGAAAAAAGCATTTAGCAGAACCCAGTACCCATTTATAATTTAAAAAAATCAGCATACTAGGAGTGAAAGGAATCTTCCTTACTCTGATAAAGAGCATTTAAGAAAAGCCCACAGATAACATCATATTTAAGGTGAAACATCAAATTCTTTCCCCATGATTGCGTTGGGTGGAAGTATGGCCATTCTCACCATTTACAATTTTTCTCTGCAGGTCTTAGCGCAATAAAACAAGAAGAAGAAATAAAAGGTATTCAGATGAGAAAAAGGGTAAAACTGTCGTTACAGATGAATAATTACATAAACATACAACCTTAGTACTTATAAGTAAATTTGTCAGGACCACATGACTCAAAATAAACGTATGAAATTGTATTTCTATATATTAATAATGAACAATAGGAAAATGACATTAAAATAATAATATAACTCATGTTATAAGATCTAGAATTAACCTGATCAAAGATGTGCAAGAAACCTCTACACTGAAAACCATAAACATGGTTGAGAGAAATAAAGACACGGAGAGGTGGGGCTCACGCCTGTAGTCCTCGCACTTTGGGATACCGAGGTGGGTGGATCACCTGAGGTCAGGAGTTCAAGACCGGCCTGGCCATCATGGTGAAACCCCATCTTAAAAAAAAAAAAAAAAAAAAAAAAACATGGAGAGGTATACCATATTGATGGATATAATATTTGCTATATTTAAGATGTCCAGTTCCCTCAGGTTGATCTATAAATTCTAAACAATTTTAATCAAAGTACTGGAAGGCTTTTTTGCAGGGGAGGGAAGAAGAAATGGACAAGATGACTCTAAAATGTCTATGCCTGTACAAAGGACTTAGAACAGCCAAACAATCTTGAACAAGAACAAGGCGGATGTGTGTACGCTACTCAATTTCAAGACTTACTAAAAAGCTATTGTAATCAAGACAGTATGGTTTTGGTGAAAGAATGAACAGATTGATTCGCACAGATCAACAAATCCCACTTATATGATCAATTTATTTTTGAGTTGCCAGAGTTATTCAAGAATGAAAGGAGAGACTTTTTTAAAAAATGGTGCTGGAAAAACTGGAAATCAGTATGAAAAATGGTGGACCTCCGTTCTCGCATCATACCATACAGTCTGGTTCTCACACTAGTGCGCGGCAGAATGCCATGGGGGGCTGATTAAAACCCAGATTTCTGGACCCTGCCCACAGAGTTTCTGATTCAGTGAGTCAGTCTTGTGTGAGGCATGAGTATTTGCATTTTTAAGAAGTCCCCAGGTGTATCAGTCTTTTCTCACCCTGCTATAAAGAACTACCTGAGACTGGGTAATTTATTAAGAAAAGAGGTCCAATAGCCTCACAGTTCGCAGGCTTAACAGAAAGTGTGACTGGGAGACCTCAGGAAACTTACAATTATGGCAGAAGGCAAAGGGAGAAGCAGGTACCCTCTTCACACGGAGGCAGGAGAGAGGGAGGGAGAAGCGCCACACACCTTCAAACCCTCAGCTCTCGTGAGAACTCACCATTAAGACACCAGCAAGGGAGAAATCTGCCCCCATGAACAAATCACCTCCCAGCAGGCCCCTGCTCCAATTCGCCGTGACATTTAGGTGGGGACACAGATCCCAACCATGTCACCAGGCGATGTTTATGCTGCTAGTTTGGGAAGCACACATGGCAAACCCCTGCTGTACCCAGACATAAACTTGAAATGGATCACAGGATCTACACGTGAAAGCCAGGTAAGATGTAGGCGGATATCGTCTTGTCCTTGGGGTAGGCAACCGGTTTCCAGACAGAACCTAGAAAATACTAATTGTGAGACTAAAAAAAGAAATAGATACATTGGAGTTTGCCAGAGTTCGTTTTATGTCTTCCATAAAAAGTATCACTGAGAAAATGTACAGACAGCCACAACCTTGCGGAGAATATGCGCAGGCCTGTGTCTGACAAGGTACGTGCATTACGACATATAAATTCCTGTATATTCATAACCAGAATGCAAAATCCCAACTTTAAAATGGGAGAAAGATTTGACAATTAGTAAAATAAAGCACATGAATATCCAGTAAGTGATGAAAATGCGTTCAATATTTTTAGTTATCAGGGAAATGGAAATGAAAGCCTCAGGGATGTGTCACTTCACACACGCAGAAGAGCCAAAAACAAAAAAGAAACAGACGGTACCAAACATCGAGAAGGCAGAGGGGCAGCCGGAACCTTCCGGAACTGCTGGCTGCAGCAAAGTGACTGAACCCCTTTTGGAAAGCTGCTTGGCTGTTTCTGATAAAAGTTCAGCACACACCTACGCAGCGAGTGCACAGTTTTGCTCCTAAGCATTGAGTCAGGAAAAGTGAAAATATATGTATGTGATTCGTACAAGGAGGTTTATACCAGCCGTGTCACCCCCGTCCCCAACCAATCACCTCCCAGCAGGCCCCTCCTCCAATCTGACATGAAATTTGGGTGAGGACACAAATCCGAACCATAGCAGCAGGTGTGTCACATGATGCACCATGAGTCCGAGGCGTGCGCCACCACGCTCTCTGCAGGCAGGGCTCAGGCAGAGCGTTCACATCACCTGGCTGCTGGTCCCAGTGACGGGTAAAAGTACCCTTTGTGGGCAGGACCAAGGAAGGACCTTGTGGGCAGGGCCAGATGTATTGGGAACATCGTTGCTGGACAGTGCAAATGTCCAGTATCCAGTGGATGAGTAAGCAAATGTGCTTTATTCACCCCAGGGAATGTATCTATGCAGGTAAAAAGAAAGACCCAGTGATACGCTGAACAACGTGTGTGGGTGAAGGAGATTACACCGAAGCTGGACACGAAAGCGTCCGCACCCCATGGCTCCATCTGTGAGGAGCTCTAAGCAGGTGCACCCAGACCATGGCGCAGCACGTCGGAGCAGGGGCTGCCTGGGTGGGGGCCGGGGGCTTTGGGCGGTGGCCGAAGGGACACGGGGGAACCTGCTGGGCTGACAAAAATGTTCTACGTCTTGATCTTGGTGGTGGCTACACGGGTTTGCACAATTGTCAAAACTCACTAACACTGTACATGACAAATGCCAATTATACTTCAATAGCAAAAGAGGAAAAAGATGACCCCCAAAAAGCTCAAGACAGAAAACGGAAAGAGAGCTGAGCTGTCCCACATGTGACAGGCGCCGCAGAATCTGGGCCGTACATGTGACAGGCGCCGCAGAATCTGGGCCGTGGGGGCTCGAAAGCCAGCATGGATGAGCTTCTGCACGGATGAACGAGCAGGGATTGTAAAAAAACAACACTGTTTCTTTCTCCACTGAGTTGAGCTTCCTCAACAAAAGACGTTGATTGGGAACGAATGCATGGATGCAGCAATGAACGCACGGTCGCAGAGCTCAGCTGTGTGGGTGTGGCCCGGGGAGAAACAAGCTCTCCAAGGGCCTCATATGCAGACGTCGCTAGCCTGACGCCCCGGCTCCCCTGTCAAGGGGTGGGACGGAGATGGAGGCCAGGCCTGATGACAGCCTTCTCTGCAGACCCTCTCCCTGCCCCCATCCCCACCGGGAGGCCAGCACTGGGCCTGGCTGTTACCAAGACGGAAAGAGCTGGTGTGGGCATCCTGGGCCTACCTGACTCCCAGAAGTACCTTAGGCAGGACCCGCGACCCAGCCGCATCCCAGACGGCAGCAGCTGGCCCTGCAGACATCCTCACCTGGACCACCTGCTCCTGGAGCTGGGCCTTCTCTCGCCCCAGCAAGGCTGCCTGGCCCTCCAGCTGCTCCTGCCGCTGCTCCAGGCCCCTGCGCTCCGCCTGCTCCAGCGCCAGCTGCTGCTCCGCCTTTGCCAGCTGCCCCCTGGCCTGGGCCTGCTCCTGCTCCAGAGCCTTCTGCTGCTCCCGCAGCTGGTCCCGCTCCTGCTCCAGCTACCACCAGGGGTCAGGGGCTCTGCATCCAGCCCCTGCACCCTTGGGCCCTGCGGCCACCCCCCAGGCCCGCCCCAGGCACACTGTGCTCCCTCCCTTAGGCCTGGTCAGGGCCAGCCAGGCTCCTCGTCCCCAAAACCTTGGCCCAGGAGAGGGCGTGATCTGGAAGGATGGAAGGAAGGCCCAGGGCTGGAGACCCACAGCCACCCAGAAGCTTGCTCTGGCAAGTCCCCGCCCCCGCCCTTGTCTCACCTGGAGGGTCAGGTGGGTCAGCACACTCTTGTCCCGAGCCAGCCCGTCCATCAGGGTGGCCATGGCAGCCAGGGAGTCCCTCTGCTGCACGCCCTCTGACTGCAGCTGCCTCATGAGAAGCTCCAGGTCAGCATTGCTGTACTCGGCCTGGGGCAGGGAGGGGTACCGGGGAGAGACCTTCAGCTTCCAGGGCAGGTCTGCTGCTGCTGGGGAAGGAGTGAGCCCTGAGCCACGGCGGTGTGCAAGCCAGTGCTCCTGAGCAGGCATGGTGGGAAGGTCCCCACAGTCGGAGGTCTCAGGGCCACTAGTGGCTCCAGGCACTGAGGCTCCAGCCAGAGGACGTGGCTGGTGGTCTGGGGAGAGGCCACGAAGAAGCAGGCATGGCCAGCAGGGCTGAGAGCAGCCAGGCCAGGCCAGTGCCTGCTGGCGGGGACAGAGGCCTTCGGTGACTTTGGGAGCTCTGGCTGAGGGTCCCGGCAGGCAGGAGAGAGGGGGTGGGAGGCCAGGTCAGTGAGGCCAGGGTGGGGGGGGGCAGATGGGAGGGCGGAGTGGGGGGGGGCAGATGGGAGGGGGGGGGGGGGGTCGGAGGGGGGGGGGGGGGGGGAGGTGGGGGGGGTGGGGGGGGGGGGGGCGGGGGGGGGGGGGGGGGGGG
>NW_022437134.1:911391-921860 GCF_009761245.1 Sapajus apella
TGGCGGAGTGGGAGGCAGCGGGAGGGCGGGGTGGGGGGCAGTGGGAGGGGGCGGGGTGGGGGGGCAGTGGGAGGGGGCGGGGTGGGGGGCAGTGGGAGGGGACAGACGGGAGGGGGCGGGGTGGGGGGACAGACGGGAGGCGGTGGGGGGGCAGAGCGCACCCGGGCCAGGGCTCCGTGCAGGGCCTCCCTCTCGCTCTCCGCGACGTCCCGCTGGAGCTGTGCCATGCTCAGTGCCTCCCGGGCTGAAGCCAGCTCCTCCCTAAGCCTGGAGACCTTCTCTTCCAGCTGCTGCAGGCGGCCTTGACTGAGGACCCAGACCAGAGGGTGGGGGTCTCTCAGGGTGAGCAGTGGCTGCCCCGTGAGATTTCAGGGAGGAGACTGCCTGCGACCCCCTCCAAGCCCAGGAGGAGCATGGGGTTCCCGGGAGGACCAGGGTCGCAGGGAGCCCTTGGCTTCCGGCTTCGTTTCTGGGGCAGAGGAGGCACAGGTGCCTCGGTGGGGGGAATGGGGCCCCACATCTGCTGGGCCCACAGAGTGGGAGATGTGCCCCCAGGGGGCACTGGGTCACGGGAGTGGGGTCTGGGTCTGGAGGACGGTGCAGGCTGGAAGGAGCCTGCAGAGCCCCTGCCCTGTCGGGCCGCCCGCACCCTGAGATGAGACTGCAGAAGCAGACCCCAGGCCCAGGGTAGCAGCGAGGGGTCTCTCTTGTGGGAGGGGCCCTGCCCGCCCAGCCGCTGCCTGCTCTCCATCACACCTGGTCTCCAGGGCCCTGCCGCTCCGCCGCCTCCACAGAGCCAGCTCCTCCCTCTGCTCCTCCCGCAGCTCCGAGGCCTCCAGCCCCCGCTTCTCCGCATCTGCAGCGCCCACCTTCCCTCTCTCCACCATCTCCAGAGCAGCCTTCTCCCTGGGGATGGATGGAGGGGGCAAAGCTGGGGCTACCCTGGACACATTCGAGGTGCACAGCACGCCTTGGTGGGCAGTCGGAGCTGGGTGGATGCCAGCCCCGAGACCGCATGGGCAGAGGCAGCCCCCTAAACACACAGGGTCTCACTGGTGGATGCGTCCCACCCCGGCTCCTGCTCAACCAGTGCCCACGGAACTCTGCTGGAAGGAAAGGCCCCTCCCCGCCGGCGTCCCCTCCCGTGACAGCAGTCCTGGGCCCTCGGGGTCCCACACGCCCTATGCAGGACCGGGCAGCCCCTTCACTCCGTTACCTCCCCAGGAGCTTGCAGGACGCCCGGCACTGCCGCTCCTCCAGCCCCCGGGCCTCCAGCTGGCCCCGAAGGGCCTCCTGCTCCCGAGCCCGCTCCTGCTGTGCGGCCCACAGCTCCCGCCGGCACTCGGACAGCTGCTCCCGGAGCCTGGCCGCCAGGGCCTGGGAGGACTCCAGCCGCAGGCATAGCTCCTGCCCGGGTGGGTGCAGTGTGGGCCCCTCAGGCAGGCTTTGCCCACCGAGGCCCACCGGGACTTACGACTCCGCAGGAAAGACACTGGAGCCCCTCCCTGGGGCCACCGGGCTCAGGCAGTCCCCATAAGTACCCTTCAGCCTGAGAGGCTCACGGCTCTGCCCTCAGGGAGACCGGGGTCCCACGGGCTTTGGCTGCCCACCTGCTCCCGCCGCCGCCGCCTCTCTATGGCTGCCCGCACGGCCCGCAGTGTGGGGTCCTGGGCAGCTGGGGAGTGGGTGCGTGGCAGGGATGCCCCTTGGTGGGGGGACGTGGCATGTGGGGGGCTCCTCTGCGGGCGCTGAGCCTTCTCCCCTTCAGTGCTGGGGCACAACTCATCCTCCTCCACCACCTTCAAGGTGCAGAGAGGCCCAGAGCGCAGGGCGGTGATTTGGTGGCGATCGTGCAGTCCCGAGGGTCCCTGCAGGCCACCTCCCCCTTCGCTACCAGGGGTACAGGCGAGGGGCCGCCCCTTCCTGATGCGCCTCAGAGTGCGCTGCAGGGACCCCACCTCACCCTGCAGGCCATCCTCTGCCATCCCCAGCTGCCCCTGCACCAGACTTCCTTCGGCGGGGGAGACCCCTGAGCGCGGCCGACAGACTCCCGCCCACAGCCACCCCTGTCCCATCCACCAACCAGGCTCTGCAGGTCGGTTCTGAGGGCAGTGATGGTCCTTGTACTCTGCTCATTCTGCTCTGTGAGCTTCTCCACCAGCAGCGTTTGCTCTGAGAGCCTGGAAGGAGTCAGGGGGTGGGAGGTGAGGGGCAGGGCCCAGAGGACGGGCACCTGAGCATGCCCTGGCTCTGCCTGGGTCCCTCCATGCCGTGGCCCCCTGCCGCTGCTGGGTGACACCTCTGAGTGATCTCCGTCCCTGGTCTGAGCACGTGCCTCTCCTGCTCCAGAGCCTTCAGTGGCTCCCACGGTCTCAGGAGCCAAGGCCTACACCCTGACCTTCTGCAGACTCACGTGCACTGACTGGCCCAGGCTCTGCCCTGTCCTGCGGCACAGCAGAGGGAGTGCCCACCACAGGCCTTTGCCCGGCCAGCCCTTCTGCTCAGAGCACCTGTCGCCATCAGTCTAGCAAGGAGTGATGTTCCTTCCTTCTTCCTAAAGACCCCGGGTTCCCCTTCCTGTGGCTCAGGCCCTGGCATGCAGCCCCTGCGGCTGTCCAGCACCCGTGGGCCCCCACACCCTGTACTGCTCCTTTGGGGCTGGGCTGTGGTGTATTTGACTCAGCTGGACCCCCAGAGGAGAGGGAGGGCTGTCAGCCTGGCAGGGTGTTTGTGGCCAGGGGGGCCTTGGACCCCAGGTTGTGAGGCATCGGCCCCACGGCCAGCAGGTGAGGCCTCCACTGGGGAGCCGCTCCCCACTTTCTGCTGAAGCTGCCCTCGGGAGACCTCTGAGCCCCCAGTGTGGATGGTGGGTCTGAAACCTTCCACAATCACGTGGGCCTCACAGACCCCCCAGATGGGGCGTGGGTGTCCTTCACACCGGGCAGGAGGTGGCCTGGTCCCTCTCCATGCCTTGGTTTTGGAACGGTTTGCCCCAGGTGAGCCCTTGTCCCTGGAGAAGTGTTTCTGCTTGAGTCCTAAACACTCCAGTTCTGGGTGCTGGCCGCGAGGACACCGTCCCAGTGAGCTTCCTGCCGTGCTCCCTGAAACCCTCACTGTGGGAGACCCCAGTGCCACCTCCTGGGCATTAGGGGAGAGCCCTGCGCCTCTGGGACGGTGATCCTGAAGCGTGTGCAGCACGTGTGACATCAGGGCCCCACCTGCCCTGGACCCATTTGACCACATCCGGGAGCCACAGCTGCTTGGCTGGCTGGGTGGGCCCCGCCCCCTTGGGCCCTCCCTGTGCCAGCCTGCCGGCCCTGGGTGCCCACCTGGCCTGGAGCACCGCCTTCTCTGCGTCCCTGGGGCTCTGCAGCTGCAGCATCTCGCCAAACTTGTCCTGAAGCTGCTGCCCCAGGGTGCGGGCTGTGCTGCTGGCGGACAGCCGCAGGTTGGAGTCGAGGTTCAGGCAGGCGGTGTGCAGGCAGCGGGCGGTCCTGGCCGTGTCTGCCTGCAGGTCAGCGAGGCCCCTGGGTGACAAGGGCGGCACCTGTGGTTGACTCAGGACCCACCAGCAGAGGGAGGGCCTGGTCCCATCAGCCCCGCAGAGGACCTGCTCCCTGGACATCCCAGTAGAAGCCCCCAGTGCATGGCACTGATTGGTCCCATGTGTCACCAAACAGCAGGAAGGCCGCTGGCGGGGAGTGAGCAGGGGCGGGGCCGGGCTGCACACTTCCAGCCTCAGCAGCCTTCACTGAGACACCCACCCTCAGCCCAGACTGCTCCTGGGAAAGGGGCTGCCACGCACCTGAGGGCTGGCAGGGGAGGGTTGGCACCAGGACTGACTCCAGCGTGGCGCTCAGCAAGGGCTGCATGGAGCCCAGAAGCTCCACCCAGGTAGGTGTCCCCCCACAGCGTCCTTGCCACCCTCCTCTCATCTCTCTTTGGCGTCCCCCACCTGACGCCCTGGCCCGTGTGTCCCTGTCCCCAGCCGCCCTCCTCGGCTGCCTCATCACTGTGCGTGCCGGTCGGTCCCGGGTGGCTGCGGCCAACAGGTTAGGACCCCACTGGGAGCCGACTCCCCACTTTCTGCTGAAGCTGCCCTTGAGAGACCTCTGAGCCCCCCATGTGGATTGGGGGTCTGAAACCTTCTATGATCACAGCGGGGCTCACAGACCCCCAGACGGGGCGTGGGTGTCCTTCACACCGGGCAGGAGGTGGCCTGGTCCCTCTCCCTGCCTCAATTTTCAAACGATTTGCCCCAGGTGAGGCCTAGCCAGGGCCGGGTGAGGAGCCAGCCAGGAGGGCTGCTGCAGCCACAGGAGGGCCCCTGGGAACCCCTTCCCCTCTCCCCGAGGGGGCCCCCAGGCACCCCTTCCCCCTCCCCGAGGGACCCCCGGGCACCCCTTCCCCCTCCCCGAGGGACACCCCGGGCACCCCTTCCCCCTCCCCGAGGGACCCCCCCGGCACCCCTTCCCCTCTCCCCGAGGGCCACTGGGCACCCCTTCCCCTCTCCCCGAGGGCCCCCCCCCGGCCCCCCTTCCCCCCTCCCCGAGGGACCCCCCGGGCACCCCTTCCCCTCTCCCCGAGGGCCCCCGGGCACCCCTTCCCCCTCCCCGAGGGCCCCCGGGCACCCCTTCCCCTCTCCCCGAGGGCCACCGGGCACCCCTTCCCCTCTCCCCGAGGGACCCCCGGGCACCCCTTCCCCTCTCCCTGAGGGCCCCCGGGCACCCCTTCCCCCCCCCCCGAGGGCCCCCCGGCCCCCCCCCCCCCCCCCGGGGCCCCCCCGGGCACCCCTTCCCCCTCCCCGAGGCTCCCGGGCACCCCTCCCCTCCCAGATGGCCCAGGTGGGGTGGCCGGCACTCACCTCTCCGTGACTGTGCGCAGCTCAGCCAGGCCTGTCGCCAGCACCACAGCCTGTCTCCACAGGAGCAGGAGGTCCCGGGCCTTCCCCAGGCCCCCTGGCTGGGCCTGAAAGCAAGAGGCCTCCCGTCTACTTCACGCTGGGGCCCTTTACCCTCCCTGAAACCCACCGTTTTCCAGGTGCCATGTCCCTCTCCATGACGGCTGGAAGTGGACCCGGCACCCCAAAGCCCCCACATCCCCTGGGCGAGTGAGCCCTGGGCTCCCCTAACCCCACCCTAGGGCCACACTGTGCCCCTCCCCAGAGAGGACCTGGGGCACCGCCACACCCAGCCCTCCAGGCCGGCCCATGTGATGGAGGGGGTGGGTGGGGCGCGTGGGCCCTGAGGAGGGAGGGCACTGGCTCGGTCTCAGCTCCCCAGGGCCCTCAGGAACTGCTCAGGCTTAGAACAGCCCAGAACCAGGACGGCCCCTGATAGGGCATGGGGCAGACGCTTCTGCAGCACTCGGCTCCTGCCTCCGGCTCCGAGGGAGGGGACAGGCTGCCTTCTCCAGCACAGCCTTTGTCCTCACTCTGGGGCTCCTGGAGATGTCCCAGATGTGGGTCATCTTCTGACACAGAAGCGTCAGAGGCCTCAGCACTGGGGCCCCGGCTTAGCAGGGAGGAGGGTGGGAGGCCACTGCGGAGGCGAGGCCAGTGACGAGGCTGTAAGGCAGCGGAGGGGAGGGCTCCGTGTCGAGGCAGCAGTGGGGATCGTCTGTGCTCAGCGGGCCCAGCCTGCAGGAGCTGCGACGGCCTCAGGTCTCCAGGCCCCACACGCGCCATCTCCTGCTCACCCACCTCAGGAACTCGGGGGTGACCGTGTCCCCACCACCTCTCCCTGCCTGCGGCAGCCCCAGCCCTGCTCTCCAGTTTGCCTTCAGGTCGAGCATTCACATCCTGCTGTTCTCCAGAACCCCCCCAGAGGACCATGGTCAGAAGCCAGCAGAAGCAACGGGACAAGACCGTGAAGAACTTCAGGTAGTGGATCATCATCTGACTTTCATGAAGCTTTCCTGACCCTCATCTGATCCCACACCCAAGGTTCCCCCCAATAAGCCCTCCTGGCGGTACACACTCCGGAGGGTATGCCACGCCGAGCCCGTAACACCTGGCCACATACCCTCAGAGCACATGCCACTCCGTGCCTGGTATACAGGGGTGGACCCTTGCTTCAGCCACACCGCCTCCTGCACTCTGACTGTGTCCATCAAAAGAGCAGGCTGACGCACTTCTGGTCACACGGAGGGGCGGCTGCCAGATTAACCCGCCCATGAACACACGAGACTCCAGACTCACAGCCTCTTCCTGAATGCACGGGTGGGCTGGCCTGAACGGCTGGAACACTCAGGCCAGGAGTTGGTGAAGTCATGGACCATCGGGGAATGTAGGCAATTCTTGCTAAGTGCAGGTGTGTGCACACCCACACACACGCACACATGCATACACATGTGCACACACATACACACATGTGCACACATGCACATGCACACGCACATGCACGCATGCACACACAAACATGCACACACACGTACACATACACGTGTGCACCCACACATACACACACAAATATACACATAACAAGTGTGCAGGCATGTACACGCACACACATACATATACATGCACACACACATATACACGCAAGTGCATGCGCACATACACGCACACAAGTATACACATTCATGAGGGTGCAGACATGCACACACATGAATACACACATGCATACACACATGTGTGAGCACACATGTATACACATGAACATACACATGCACACACAGGAATACACACATGCACACATATGCACACATACACATGCACACATACACACGTGCATGCACACATACATGCATACAAGTATACACACACGAGGGTGCAGGCATGCACACACGCATGCATGCACACACATGCATGAGCACACGTGTATACGCATGAACACACACATGCACACACACAAGTGCGAGTGTGCAGGCGTGCACGTGCGCGCGCGCACACACACACACACACACACACACACACTGCCCTGCAGGACATAAGGAAAACTGCCCATCTAGAATGCCAGAGTTAACAGAGAAAAAAGTCTTCCTCACAGATTTGGAACCACACTTAGACTTCACACAGTTTGCAGCTGAATTCACACAACCAGGACAGTCTCAAGAAAACTCAGGCTGAAAATGTGCTTCAATGTGGCCCCAAAGACCGTTAGAGCCCCTCAGCATCTACCAGAAGCAAACAAAATCCCTTCCTGGAAAATACTGTATTCGCCTCACGTTTCGAAGAAACTTCGCAAAGGTCTAAGGAAAATAAGCAGCTCTTAGTTAAAACGTAAAAAATCAGCAAAGGCACAAGGAAACAAAGGACCATGAGCAGAAACCAGAAACGACAGAACCAGACCTTAGAGAACCTCAGGCATTAGGTACACATGGGCCACAAAAAGATGATGGTAAGCTTGCTCCGGCAAATAAATAAGAGGCTTGAAAATGTGAGTTAAGAAGCCAGGCAGGGAGGCTCACCCCTGTAATCCCAGCACTTTGGGAGGCTCACCCCTGTAATCCCAGCACTTTGGGAGGCTCACCCCTGTAATCCCAGCACTTTGGGAGGCTGAGGTGGGTGGATCACCTGAGGTCAGGAGATTGAGACCAGCCTGGTCCACATGGTGAAACCCCGTCTCTACTAAAAATACAAAAATTAGCCAGGCGTGGTGGCTCCTGCCTGTAATTCCAGCTACTCGGGAGGCTGAGGCGGGAGACTTGCTTGAACCTGGGAGGCGCAGGTTGCAGTGAGCTGAGATTGTGCCACTGCACTCTAGCCTGGGTGACAGAGCAACTGTGTCTCAAAAAAAAAAAAAAAATGTGAGTTAAGAGTAAGATATTCACTATTTGGGAAGGAATCAAACAGAACTCTTGATGAAAAATACAATATTTGCAATTTAAGCTAAGTAGGCAAGTTTAACAGAGATTAGACATCAGAAGAGAAGACTGATGGACAGGAGTGGAAATTTGAAGAAATGACCTAGAATGTAGTCCAGGGTGGTAAAAAGAGCAAAACCGTGGACTGTGCATGAGAGGCAGCGTAGGGATGGCAAACACACGTCTAGCGGGGGCTCAGAGGACGGGGATGGACGGCGAGCCCTGGCAGCGTTTAAAGATACTGACTTTCCGAAAATAACAAGTGACACAGAGGCTCCGAGAATCAGGAGGCGGAATACACAGAAATCTACACGCAGACATGACCCCGGGGTGCAGCACCACAGCCACGCCGGAGCCGGGTCTTAAGAGCAGCCAGGTGCGGAGACGCGTTACCTGGATGAGGAGCCTGTCGAATCCAGGCGGCCTGGAAGCTGACTCCGCAGCAGCAGCGGAAGGGGAAAGAGAAAGCAGCTGTTCAGAGTGCGGAGAGAAAACAGTGTCCACCAACCAGCGAGAACGGTTCTCAAGGACAAAGGAAGTAAGACCCGGGCGATCCCCTGGCAGCCTGAGCCCAAGGACCCTCGCCTTCCCGCAGGTTTGTTCTCACGCAGCGGTCATCAGGTGACCTGCCCAGCGGTCCGAGGACGGGGACCAGGCAGTGGGAACATGAGATCTGCCTCAAATGCCTGGAGCCGAAGGGCTGGCACAGGTGGTGGGTTCTCGCTGGCAGCCCGGCTCCCAGTGACACCCTGCAGAGGCCAGCATTCCCTCTCCAGGTGTAAACTTTGGCTGCTCAGTCTGACACCTGCCTTTCAGGAGCCGCAGCCGCCCGAGGTTTAGGGCTGGGACCCGGCCCGAGTGGGAGGCGAGTGTCGCCCCTCTGGGACATGCCTGTCCGAGGGACGTCTGTGGAGGCAGCCTGAGGCTGGAAACTCAGCCGCCCCTCCGGCTCCCGCCTCCATCCGGCGCAGCACACCTTTCAGGGGGACCCTCTTCCTGGGGGACTCCTTGCCCGCGGTGCCTGTGGCGTGCAGGTACCCTTTGCTGGAGGGCTGTTGGAAACACCTTCTGCCCCAGGGACTGCCTGGCTGGAGCGCCACATTACCTAAGGCCACACCAGCTTCAGGACCGGGGTCCCACAACCACAGAAATATCCGAGCAGGGCACGAACACCTGGGCGTCTCCCTCCCCAGGGACTGATGCCTGGAGCCCTGGGCTCTGACCCCCGCATGGCTCAGGGCTTCAGAAGCTGGAGTGGGTAAGGCTGCAGGGGATCTAGAGGGCCACCGCCAGGCGCAGCCCCAGGTTCCTGCCAGGGTGCCGTCTCCTGAAGTCTGGCCAGGAGTTCAGCCTATGGAGATAACCCGCCTCTCAAACAGTGTGGCCCACACAGGAGCCAGGGTGCGCCCCATGCCCCTTCTCAGAGCCCCGCCCTCCTTCTCTGGCTCGGGGAGGGTTGGGGCGGACCGGGGAGTCCCTCACCCCACAGACTGCTGTGGCCAGGCCGCGCTGGGGACATGGCACCCTCTCCTGGTCCCCGCCCACTACCCACCACAGGCACCCAGACAGGGGCCGCCACGGGGTGGGTGAGGGTGGGGCGGACCTGTCCCTGGGGCCGGCGCCTCCGCTCCAGCTTGCCCTGCAGACGCCGCATGCTGCCCATCGTCCCCGCCAGCTCCCGGGCCAGTGCGTCGTTGGCCTTCTTCATGTGCTGCAGCTGCTCCCGCAGGAGGGCGTTCACCTGGCACAGGCCGGTGCTCCTGGACAGAGAACCCACAGGGCACAGTGGGGCTGGCGGCCTCTCCCAAGAGAGGCGCTCAGAGTCCCCAAGTCAAGGAGCTTCGGTGGAGTCCCAAACCCTCTGGGTCCGTCCAACCCCAGTCCAGGTGCATGGCCTCCACTCTGCCCCCACCTGCCATGGGCCCCACAGGGAACCCAAAACCGAGTGCCAGCATCAAGGTGGTGCTCCCAGGTGCCAGCCCAGTGCCCTCCCGCCTTCCTGTAACACCTGCCTTCTGCTCCCCCCAGCCCCACCCTGAGCTCCCCTGGCTCTGCCTCTACAACCTTGGCTCACTCCTCAGTGCCTGAGACAAGGTGCCAGGGTGGAGGAGGCGCCCTTCGAGGGGCAGGGTGACGTGTTGGAGGTGGAGGAGGCGCCCTTCGAGGGGCAGGGTGACGTGCCAGGGTGGAGGAGGCGCCCTTCGAGGGGCAGGGTGACGTGTTGGAGGTGGAGGAGGTGCCCTTCCAGGGGCAGGGTGACATGCTGGTGGGGGCCCTGCTGCACCCTGGTACCTCCCCCTCGAGGAGGTCTGCACTTGTTGGAGTGGGGGTGCAACTCCCCCAGGTGGGTGGCCTGCTCCCGGGAGCCCACGCCCCGCCAGGTCCCCCTGCTCCTCTCCACCCACCGGGCCTGAGCCTCTTCTTGGGGATTGCTCTTCCCTCTCAGAACGGGTTTTCAAAACCCTCTCAGCACTTTTGTTCCTTGTCCGGATTCCTGGAGGATGAACCAAGTGTCATATTCTACAAACAATTTAACCTCCCACGTCTGGGAGACTAGCGGGCCTTGGTTACGGTGGGGACTGGGGCGGTGTGTGGGGCCGGGGCGGCCTGGGGGCCGGGGTGGTGTTGGAGGCCGGGCTAGTGGGGGGGGGGGCCGGGGCAGG